>NW_027488366.1:16060606-16363636 GCF_051014445.1 Colletes latitarsis
TATGCGAAAGAATGAGCCTGATGAGAGCAAATCCCAGACCTAACCTAGACCTAACATGAATTATTCTCTAATATATTGATCGAAACCAGGTTTAGCTAACCGTTTCAGTGTGGCCCCACATTACTGCGTGATCCAAACCAGAAAAAACCCAGGATCCGTTCAACAAGTGTGTGAAGAATGCGAAAGTATGAGTCTGATGAGTGAAAATCCCCGGCCTAACCTAGTCCTAACATGCGTTATCCTCAAAAATATTGAACGAAACCAGGTTTAATCGACTGTTTCAGTGTGGTACCACACTACTACGTGACCCAATCCAGAAAAAACCCAGGATCTGTTCAACAAGTATGTGAAAAACGCGAAAGTATGAGCCTGATGAGGGAAAATCCCAGACCTATCCCAGACCTAACTTGCGTTATCCTCAAAAATATTGATCGAAACCAGGTTTAATCGACTGTTTCAGTGTGGTACCGCACTACTACGTGACCCAATCCAGAAAAAACCCAGGATCCGTTCAACAAGTATGAGAAGAATGCGAAAGTATGAATCTGGTGAGTGAAAATCCCAGGCCTAACCTAGACCTAACATGCGTTATCCTCTAAAATGTTGATCCAAACCAGGTTTAATGGACTGTTTCAGTGTGGTACCACACTAGTACGTGATCCAAACCAGAAAAAACCCAGGATCTGTTCAACAAGTATGTGAAAAACGCGAAAGTATGAGCCTGATGTGGGCAAATCCCAGACCTATCCCAGACCTAACTTGCGTTGTCCTCTAAGATATTGATGGAATCCAGGTTTAATTGACTGTTTCAGTGTTGTACTTCATTACTACGTGATGCAATCCAGAAAAAGGCCAGGATCTAGCCATCAAGTATGAGAAATATGCGAAAGAATGAGCCTGATGAGAGCAAATCCCAGACCAAACCTAGACCTAACATGAATTATTCTCTAAAATATTGATCAAAACCAGGTTTAATTGATTGTTTCAGTGTGGTCCCACATTATAACGTGATCCAAACCAGAAAAAACCCAGGATCCGTTCAACAAGTATGTGAAGAATGCGAAAGTATGAGTCTGATGAGTGAAAATCCCTGACCTAACCTAGACCTAACATGCGTTATCCTCTAAAATGTTGATCCAAACCAGGTTTAATGGACTGTTTCAGTGTGGTACCACACTACTACGTGATCCAAACCAGAAAAAACCCAGGATCTGTTCAACAAGTATGTGAAAAACGCGAAGGTATGAGCCTGATGTGGGCAAATCCCAGACCTATCCCAGACCTAACTTGCGTTGTCCTCTAAGATATTGATGGAAACCAGGTTTAATTGACTGTTTCAGTGTTGTACTTCATTACTACGTGATGCAATCCAGAAAAAGCCCGGGATCTATCCATCAAGTATGAGAAATATGCGAAAGAATGAGCCTGATGAGAGCAAATCCCAGACCTAACCTAGACATAACATGCGTTATCCTCTAAAATGTTGATCCAAACCAGGTTTAATGGAGTGTTTCAGTGTGGTACCACACTACTACGTGATCCAAACCAGAAAAAACCCAGGATCTGTTCAACAAGTATGTGAAAAACGCGAAAGTATGAGTCTGATGAGTGAAAATCCCAGACCTAACTTAGACCTAACATGCGTTATCCCCTAAAATGTTGATCCAAACCAGGTTTAATGGACTGTTTCAGTGTGGTACCACACTACTACGTGATCCAAACCAGAAAAAGCCCAGGATCAGTTCAACAAGTATGTGAAAAACGCGAAAGTATGAGCCTGATGAGGGCGAATCCCAGACCTATGCCAGACCTAACTTGCGTTATCCTCTAAAATATTGATCGAAACCAGGTTTAATTGACTGTTTCAGCGTGGTACCACATTACTACGTGATACAATCCAGAAACAGCCCAGAATCTAGCCATGAAGTATGAGAAATATGCGAAAGTATGAGCCTGATGATGGCATATCCAAGACCTAACCCAAACCTAACATGAGTTATCCTCTAAAATATTTATCAAGACCAGGTTTAATTGAATGTTTCAGTGTGGTACCACATTACTACGTGAACCAAACCAGAAAAAACCCTGTATCTGTTCAACAAGTATGTGAAGTGTGCGAAAGTATGAGTCTGATGAGGGCAAATCCCAGACCTATCCCAGACCTAACATGCGTTATCCTCTAAAATATTTATCAAGACCAGGTTTAATTGATTGTTTCAGTGTGGTCCCACATTATTACGTGATCCAAACCAGAAAAAACCCAGGATCCGTTCAACAAGTATGTGAAGAATGCGAAAGTATGAGTCTGATGAGTGAAAATCCCTGACCTAACCTAGACCTAACATGCGTTATCCTCTAAAATGTTGATCCAAACCAGGTTTAATGGACTGTTTCAGTGTGGTACCACACTACTACGTGATCCAAACCAGAAAAAACCCAGGATCTGTTCAACAAGTATGTGAAAAACGCGAAGGTATGAGCCTGATGTGGGCAAATCCCAGACCTATCCCAGACCTAACTTGCGTTGTCCTCTAAGATATTGATGGGAACCAGGTTTAATTGACTGTTTCAGTGTTGTACTTCATTACTACGTGATGCAATCCAGAAAAAGCCCAGGATCTAGCCATCAAGTATGAGAAATATGCGAAAGAATGAGCCTGATGAGAGCAAATCCCAGACCTAACCTAGACCTAACATGCGTTATCCTCTAAAATGTTGATCCAAACCAGGTTTAATGCAGTGTTTCAGTGTGGTACCACACTACTACGTGATCCAAACCAGAAAAAACCCAGGATCCGTTCAACAAGTGTGTGAAGAATGCGAAAGTATGAGTCTGATGAGTGAAAATCCCCGGCCTAACCTAGACCTAACATGCGTTATCCTCAAAAATATTGATCGAAACCAGGTTTAATCGACTGTTTCAGTGTGGTACCACACTACTACGTGACCCAATCCAGAAAAAACCCAGGATCTGTTCAACAAGTATGTGAAAAACGCGAAAGTATGAGCCTGATGAGGGAAAATCCCAGACCTATCCCAGACCTAACTTGCGTTATCCCCAAAAATATTGATCGAAACCAGGTTTAATCGACTGTTTCAGTGTAGTACCGCACTACTACGTGACCCAATCCAGAAAAAACCCAGGATCCGTTCAACAAGTATGAGAAGAATGCGAAAGTATGAGTCTGATGGGTGAAAATCCCAGGCCTAACCTAGACCTAACATGCGTTATCCTCAAAAATATTGATCGAAACCTGGTTTAATCGACAGTTTCAGTGTGGTACCACATTACTATGCGATCCAAACCAGAAGATAACCCAGGAGCTGTTCAACGAGTATGTGAAAAACGCGAAAGTATGAGCCTGATGAGGGAAAATCCCAGACCTATCCCAGACCTAACTTGCGTTATCCTCAAAAATATTGATCGAAACCAGGTTTAATCGACTGTTTCAGTGTGGTACCGCACTACTACGTGACCCAATCCAGAAAAAACCCAGGATCCGTTCAACAAGTATGAGAAGAATGCGAAAGTATGAGTCTGATGAGTGAAAATCCCAGGCCTAACCTAGACCTAACATGCGTTATCCTCAAAAATATTGATCGAAACCTGGTTTAATCGACAGTTTCAGTGTGGTACCACATTACTATGCTATCCAAACCAGAAGATAACCCAGGAGCTGTTCAACGAGTATGTGAAAAACGCGAAAGTATGAGCCTGATGTGGGCTAATCCCAGACCTATCCCAGACCTAACTTGCGTTGTCCTCTAAGATATTGATGGAATCCAGGTTTAATTGACTGTTTCAGTGTTGTACTTCATTACTACGTGATGCAATCCAGAAAAAGGCCAGGATCTAGCCATCAAGTATGAGAAATATGCGAAAGAATGAGCCTGATGAGAGCAAATCCCAGACCTAACCTAGACCTAACATGAATTATTCTCTAAAATATTGTTCAAAACCAGGTTTAATTGACTGTTTCAGTGTGGTACCACATTACTACGTGATCCAAACCAGAAACAACCCAGGATCCGTTCAACAAGTATGTGAAGAATGCGAAAGTATGAGTCTGATGAGTGAAAATCCCAGGCCTAACCTAGACCTAACATGCGTTATCCTCAAAAATATTGATCGAAACCTGGCTTAATCGACTGTTTCAGTGTGGTACCACACTACTACGTGACCCAATCCAGAAAAAACCCAGGATCTGTTCAACAAGTATGTGAAAAACGCGAAAGTATGAGCCTGATGAGGGAAAATCCCAGACCTATCCCAGACCTAACATGCGTTATCCTCTAAAATGTTGATCCAAACCAGGTTTAATGGAGTGTTTCAGTGTGGTACCGCACTACTACGTGACCCAATCCAGAAAAAACCCAGGATCCGTTCAACAAGTATGAGAAGAATGCGAAAGTATGAGTCTGATGTGTGAAAATCCCAGACCTATGCCAGACCTAACTTGCGTTATCCTCAAAAATATTGATCGAAACCAGGTTTAATCGACAGCTTCAGTGTGGTACCACATTACTATGCGATCCAAACCAGAAGATAACCCAGGAGCTGTTCAACGAGTATGTGAAGAATGCGAAAGTATGAGTCTGATGAGTGAAAATCCCAGGCCTAACCTAGACCTAACATGCGTTATCCTCAAAAATGTTGATCGAAACCTGGCTTAATCGACTGTTTCAGTGTGGTACCACATTACTATGCGATCCAAACCAGAAAATAACACAGGATCTGCCAAACGAGTATCTGAAGTGTGCGAAAGTATGAGCCTGATGAGAGCAAATCCCAGACCTAACCTAGACCTAACATGAATTATTCTCTAAAATATTGATCGAAACCAGGTTTAATTGACTGTTTCAGTGTGGTACCACATTACTACGTGATCCAAACCAGAAAAAGCCCAGGATCAGTTCAACAAGTATGTGAAAAACGCGAAAGTATGAGCCTGATGAGGGCGAATCCCAGACCTATGCCAGACATAACTTGCGTTATCCTCTAAAATATTTATCAAGACCAGGTTTAATTGATTGTTTCAGTGTGGTACCACATTACTACGTGATACAATCCAGAAACAGCCCAGAATCTAGCCATGAAGTATCAGAAATATGCGAAAGTATGAGCCTGATGATGGCAAATCCAAGACCTAACCCAAACCTAACATGAGTTATCCTCTAAAATATTTATCAAGACCAGGTTTAATTGAATGTTTCAGTGTGGTACCACATTACTACGTGAACCAAACCAGAAAAAACCCTGTATCTGTTCAACAAGTATGTGAAGAATGCGAAAGTATGAGTCTGATGAGTGAAAATCCCTGACCTAACCTAGACCTAACATGCGTTATCCTCTAAAATGTTGATCCAAACCAGGTTTAATGGACTGTTTCAGTGTGGTACCACACTACTACGTGATCCAAACCAGAAAATACCCAGGATCTGTTCAACAAGTATGTGAAAAACGCGAAGGTATGAGCCTGATGTGGGCAAATCCCAGACCTATCCCAGACCTAACTTGCGTTGTCCTCTAAGATATTGATGGAAACCAGGTTTAATTGACTGTTTCAGTGTTGTAGCTTCATTACTACGTGATGCAATCCAGAAAAAGCCCAGGATCTAGCCATCAAGTATGAGAAATATGCGAAAGAATGAGCCTGATGAGAGCAAATCCCAGACCTAACCTAGACCTAACATGAATTATTCTCTAATATATTGATCGAAACCAGGTTTAGTTGACCGTTTCAGTGTGGCCCCACATTACTGCGTGATCCAATCCAGAAAAAACCCAGGATCCGTTCAACAAGTATGAGAAGAATGCGAAAGTATGAGTCTGATGAGTGAAAATCCCAGGCCTAACCTAGACCTAACATGCGTTATCCTCAAAAATATTGATCGAAACCTGGTTTAATCGACTGTTTCAGTGTGGTACCACATTACTATGCGATTCAAACCAGAAGATAACCCAGGAGCTGTTCAACGAGTATGTGAAAAACGCGAAAGTATGAGCCTGATGTGGGCAAATCCCAGACCTATCCCAGACCTAACTTGCGTTGTCCTCTAAGATATTGATGGAATCCAGGTTTAATTGACTGTTTCAGTGTTGTACTTCATTACTACGTGATGCAATCCAGAAAAAGGCCAGGATCTAGCCGTCAAGTATGAGAAATATGCGAAAGAATGAGCCTGATGAGAGCAAATCCCAGACCTAACCTAGACCTAACATGAATTATTCTCTAATATATTGATCGAAACCAGGTTTAATTGACTGTTTCAGTGTGGTCCCACATTACGACGTGTTCCAAACCAGAAAAAACCCAGGATCCGTTCAACAAGTATGTGAATAATGCGAAAGTATGAGTCTGATGAGTGAAAATCCCAGGCCTAACCTAGACCTAACATGCGTTATCCTCAAAAATATTGATCGAAACCTGGTTTAATCGACTGTTTCAGTGTGGTACCACATTACTATGCGATCCAAACCAGAAAATAACACAGGATCTGTCAAACGAGTATGTGAAGTGTGCGAAAGTATGAGCCTGATGAGAGCAAATCCCAGACCTAACCTAGACCTAACATGAATTATTCTCTAAAATATTGATCGAATCCAGGTTTAATTGACTGTTTCAGTGTGGTACCACATTACTACGTGATACAAACCAGAAAAAGCCCAGGATCAGTTCAACAAGTATGTGAAAAACGCGAAAGTATGAGCCTGATGAGGGCGAATCCCAGACCTATGCCAGACCTAACATGCGTTATCCTCAAAAATATTGATGGAAACCAGGTTTAATTGACTGTTTCATCGTGGTACCACATTACTACGTGATACAATCCTGAAATAGCCCAGGATCTGTTCAACAAGTATGTGAAAAATGCGAAAGTATGATCCTGATGAGGGCAAATCCCAGACCCATCCCAGACCTAACTTGGGTTGTCCTCTAAGATATTGATGGAATCCAGGTTTAATTGACTGTTTCAGTGTTGTACTTCATTACTACGTGATGCAATCCAGAAAAAGGCCAGGATCTAGCCATCAAGTATGAGAAATATTCGAAAGTATGACCCTGAAGAGGGCAAATCCCAGACCTATCCCAGACCTAACTTGTGTTGTCCTCTAAAATATTGATCGAAACCAGTATGAGCCTGATAAGGGCGAATCGCAGACCTATCTCAGACCTAACTTGCGTTATCCTCTAAAATATTCATCGAAACCAGGTTTAATTGACTGTTTCAGCGTGGTACCACATTACTACGTGATACAATCCAGAAATAGCCCAGGATCTGTTCAACAAGTATGTGAAAAACGCGAAAGTATGAGCCTGATGAGGGAAAATCCCAGACCTATCCCAGACCTAACTTGCGTTATCCTCAAAAATATTGATCGAAACCAGGTTTAATCGACTGTTTCAGTGTGGTACCGCACTACTACGTGACCCAATCCAGAAAAAACCCAGGATCCGTTCAACAAGTATGAGAAGAATGCGAAAGTATGAATCTGGTGAGTGAAAATCCCAGGCCTAACCTAGACCTAACATGCGTTATCCTCTAAAATGTTGATCCAAACCAGGTTTAATGGACTGTTTCAGTGTGGTACCACGCTAGTACGTGATCCAAACCAGAAAAAACCCAGGATCTGTTCAACAAGTATGTGAAAAACGCGAAAGTATGAGCCTGATGTGGGCAAATCCCAGACCTATCCCAGACCTAACTTGCGTTGTCCTCTAAGATATTGATGGAATCCAGGTTTAATTGACTGTTTCAGTGTTGTACTTCATTACTACGTGATGCAATCCAGAAACAGCCCAGAATCTAGCCATGAAGTATGAGAAATATGCGAAAGTATGAGCCTGATGATGGCATATCCAAGACCTAACCCAAACCTAACATGCGTTATCCTCTAAAATATTTATCAAGACCAGGTTTAATTGATTGTTTCAGTGTGGTCCCACATTATTACGTGATCCAAACCAGAAAAAACCCAGGATCCGTTCAACAAGTATGTGAAGAATGCGAAAGTATGAGTCTGATGAGTGAAAATCCCTGACCTAACCTAGACCTAACATGCGTTATCCTCTAAAATGTTGATCCAAACCAGGTTTAATGGACTGTTTCAGTGTGGTACCACACTACTACGTGATCCAAACCAGAAAAAACCCAGGATCTGTTCAACGAGTATGTGAAAAACGCGAAGGTATGAGCCTGATGTGGGCAAATCCCAGACCTATCCCAGACCTAACTTGCGTTGTCCTCTAAGATATTGATGGGAACCAGGTTTAATTGACTGTTTCAGTGTTGTACTTCATTACTACGTGATGCAATCCAGAAAAAGCCCAGGATCTAGCCATCAAGTATGAGAAATATGCGAAAGAATGAGCCTGATGAGAGCAAATCCCAGACCTAACCTAGACCTAACATGCGTTATCCTCTAAAATGTTGATCCAAACCAGGTTTAATGCAGTGTTTCAGTGTGGTACCACACTACTACGTGATCCAAACCAGAAAAAACCCAGGATCCGTTCAACAAGTGTGTGAAGAATGCGAAAGTATGAGTCTGATGAGTGAAAATCCCCGGCCTAACCTAGACCTAACATGCGTTATCCTCAAAAATATTGTTCGAAACCAGGTTTAATCGACTGTTTCAGTGTGGTACCACACTACTACGTGACCCAATCCAGAAAAAACCCAGGATCTGTTCAACAAGTATGTGAAAAACGCGAAAGTATGAGCCTGATGAGGGAAAATCCCAGACCTATCCCAGACCTAACTTGCGTTATCCCCAAAAATATTGATCGAAACCAGGTTTAATCGACTGTTTCAGTGTGGTACCGCACTACTACGTGACCCAATCCAGAAAAAACCCAGGATCCGTTCAACAAGTATGAGAAGAATGCGAAAGTATGAGTCTGATGAGTGAAAATCCCAGGCCTAACCTAGACCTAACATGCGTTATCCTCAAAAATATTGATCGAAACCTGGTTTAATCGACAGTTTCAGTGTGGTACCACATTACTATGCGATCCAAACCAGAAGATAACCCAGGAGCTGTTCAACGAGTATGTGAAAAACGCGAAAGTATGAGCCTGATGAGGGAAAATCCCAGACCTATCCCAGACCTAACTTGCGTTATCCTCTAAAATGTTGATCCAAACCAGGTTTAATGGAGTGTTTCAGTGTGGTACCACACTACTACGTGATCCAAACCAGAAAAAACCCAGGATCCGTTCAACAAGTGTGTGAAAAACGCGAAAGTATGAGCCTGATGAGACCAAATCCCAGACCTAACCTAGACCTAACATGAATTATTCTCTAAAATATTGATCAAAACCAGGTTTAATTGACTGTTTCAGTGTGGTACCACATTACTACGTGATCCAAACCAGAAAAAACCCAGGATCAGTTCAACAAGTATGTGAAAAACGCGAAAGTATGAGCCTGATGAGGGCGAATCCCAGACCTATGCCAGACCTAACTTGCGTTATCCTCTAAAATATTGATCGAAACCAGGTTTAATTGACTGTTTCAGCGTGGTACCACATTACTACGTGATACAAACCAGAAACAGCCCAGAATCTAGCCATGAAGTATGAGAAATATGCGAAAGTATGAGCCTGATGATGGCATATCCAAGACCTAACCCAAACCTAACATGAGTTATCCTCTAAAATATTTATCAAGACCAGGTTTAATTGAATGTTTCAGTGTGGTACCACATTACTACGTGAACCAAACCAGAAAAAACCCTGTATCTGTTCAACAAGTATGTGAAGTGTGCGAAATTATGAGTCTGATGAGGGCAAATCCCAGACCTATCCCAGACCTAACATGCGTTATCCTCTAAAATATTTATCAAGACCAGGTTTAATTGATTGTTTCAGTGTGGTCCCACATTATTACGTGATCCAAACCAGAAAAAACCCAGGATCCGTTCAACAAGTATGTGAAGAATGCGAAAGTATGAGTCTGATGAGTGAAAATCCCTGACCTAACCTAGACCTAACATGCGTTATCCTCTAAAATGTTGATCCAAACCAGGTTTAATGGACTGTTTCAGTGTGGTACCACACTACTACGTGATCCAAACCAGAAAAAACCCAGGATCTGTTCAACAAGTATGTGAAAAACGCGAAGGTATGAGCCTGATGTGGGCAAATCCCAGACCTATCCCAGACCTAACTTGCGTTGTCCTCTAAGATATTGATGGGAACCAGGTTTAATTGACTGTTTCAGTGTTGTACTTCATTACTACGTGATGCAATCCAGAAAAAGCCCAGGATCTAGCCATCAAGTATGAGAAATATGCGAAAGAATGAGCCTGATGAGAGCAAATCCCAGACCTAACCTAGACCTAACATGCGTTATCCTCTAAAATGTTGATCCAAACCAGGTTTAATGCAGTGTTTCAGTGTGGTACCACACTACTACGTGATCCAAACCAGAAAAAACCCAGGATCCGTTCAACAAGTGTGTGAAGAATGCGAAAGTATGAGTCTGATGAGTGAAAATCCCCGGCCTAACCTAGACCTAACATGCGTTATCCTCAAAAATATTGTTCGAAACCAGGTTTAATCGACTGTTTCAGTGTGGTACCACACCACTACGTGACCCAATCCAGAAAAAACCCAGGATCTGTTCAACAAGTATGTGAAAAACGCGAAAGTATGAGCCTGATGAGGGAAAATCCCAGACCTATCCCAGACCTAACTTGCGTTATCCCCAAAAATATTGATCGAAACCAGGTTTAATCGACTGTTTCAGTGTGGTACCGCACTACTACGTGACCCAATCCAGAAAAAACCCAGGATCCGTTCAACAAGTATGAGAAGAATGCGAAAGTATGAGTCTGATGAGTGAAAATCCCAGGCCTAACCTAGACCTAACATGCGTTATCCTCAAAAATATTGATCGAAACCTGGTTTAATCGACAGTTTCAGTGTGGTACCACATTACTATGCGATCCAAACCAGAAGATAACCCAGGAGCTGTTCAACGAGTATGTGAAAAACGCGAAAGTATAAGCCGTATGAGGGAAAATCCCAGACCTATCCCAGACCTAACTTGCGTTATCCTCTAAAATGTTGATCCAAACCAGGTTTAATGGAGTGTTTCAGTGTGGTACCACACTACTACGTGATCCAAACCAGAAAAAACCCAGGATCCGTTCAACAAGTGTGTGAAGAATGCGAAAGTATGAGTCTGATGAGTGAAAATCCCCGGCCAAACCTAGACCTAACATGCGTTATCCTCAAAAATATTGATCGAAACCAGGTTTAATCGACTGTTTCAGTGTGGTACCACACTACTACGTGACCCAATCCAGAAAAAACCCAGGATCTGTTCAACAAGTATGTGAAAAACGCGAAAGTATGAGCCTGATGAGACCAAATCCCAGACCTAACCTAGACCTAACATGAATTATTCTCTAAAATATTGATCAAAACCAGGTTTAATTGACTGTTTCAGTGTGGTACCACATTACTACGTGATCCAAACCAGAAAAAACCCAGGATCCGTTCAACAAGTATGAGAAGAATGCGAAAGTATGAGTCTGATGAGTGAAAATCCCAGGCCTAACCTAGACCTAACATGCGTTATCCTCAAAAATATTGATCGAAACCTGGTTTAATCGACTGTTTCAGTGTGGTACCACATTACTATGCGATCCAAACCAGAAAATAACCCAGGATCTGTTCAACGAGTATGTGAAGTGTGCGAAAGTATGAGTCTGATGAGGGCAAATCCCAGACCTATCCCAGACCTAACATGCGTTATCCTCTAAAATATTGATCGAAACCAGGTTTAATCGACTGTTTCAGTGTGGTCCCACATTACTACGTGATCCAAACCAGAAACAACCCAGGATCCGTTCAACAAGTATGTGAAGAATGCGAAAGTATGAGTCTGATGAGTGAAAATCCCAGGCCTAACCTAGACCTAACATGCGTTATCCTCAAAAATATTGATCGAAACCTGGCTTAATCGACTGTTTCAGTGTGGTACCACATTACTATGCGATCCAAACCAGAAAATAACACAGGATCTGCCAAACGAGTATCTGAAGTGTGCGAAAGTATGAGCCTGATGAGAGCAAATCCCAGACCTAACCTAGACCTAACATGAATTATTCTCTAAAATATTGATCGAAACCAGGTTTAATCGACTGTTTCAGGGTGGTACCACATTACTACGTGATCCAAACCAGAAAAAGCCCAGGATCAGTTCAACAAGTATGTGAAAAACGCGAAAGTATGAGCCTGATGAGGGCGAATCCCAGACCTATGCCAGACCTAACTTGCGTTATCCTCAAAAATATTGATCGAAGCCAGGTTTAATCGACTGTTTCAGTGTGGTACCACACTACTACGTGACCCAATCCAGAAAAAACCCAGGATCTGTTCAACAAGTATGTGAAAAACGCGAAAGTATGAGCCTGATGAGGGAAAATCCCAGACCTATCCCAGACCTAACATGCGTTATCCTCTAAAATGTTGATCCAAACCAGGTTTAATGGAGTGTTTCAGTGTGGTACCGCACTACTACGTGACCCAATCCAGAAAAAACCCAGGATCCGTTCAACAAGTATGAGAAGAATGCGAAAGTATGAGTCTGATGAGTGAAAATCCCAGGCCTAACCTAGACCTAACATGCGTTATCCTCAAAGATATTGATCGAAACCTGGTTTAATCGACAGTTTCAGTGTGGTACCACATTACTATGCGATCCAAACCAGAAGATAACCCAGGAGCTGTTCAACGAGTATGTGAAAAACGCGAAAGTATGAGCCTGATGTGGGCAAATCCCAGACCTATCCCAGACCTAACTTGCGTTGTCCTCTAAGATTTTGACGGAATCCAGGTTTAATTGACTGTTTCAGTGTTGTACTTCATTACTACGTGATGCAATCCAGAAAAAGGCCAGGATCTAGCCATCAAGTATGAGAAATATGCGAAAGAATGAGCCTGATGGGAGCAAATTCCAGACCTAACCTAGACCTAACATGAATTATTCTCTAAAATATTGATCAAAACCAGGTTTAATTGACTGTTTCAGTGTGGTACCACATTACTACGTGATCCAAACCAGAAAAAACCCAGGATCCGTTCAACAAGTATGAGAAGAATGCGAAAGTATGAGTCTGATGAGTGAAAATCCCAGGCCTAACCTAGACCTAACATGCGTTATCCTCAAAAATATTGATCGAAACCAGGTTTAATCGACTGTTTCAGTGTGGTACCACACTACTACGTGACCCAATCCAGAAAAAACCCAGGATCTGTTCAACAAGTATGTGAAAAACGCGAAAGTATGAGCCTGATGAGGGAAAATCCCAGACCTATCCCAGACCTAACTTGCGTTATCCTCAAAAATATTGATCGAAACCAGGTTTAATCGACTGTTTCAGTGTGGTACCGCACTACTACGTGACCCAATCCAGAAAAAACCCAGGATCCGTTCAACAAGTATGAGAAGAATGCGAAAGTATGAGTCTGATGAGTGAAAATCCCAGGCCTAACCTAGACCTAACATGCGTTATCCTCAAAAATATTGATCGAAACCTGGTTTAATCGACAGTTTCAGTGTGGTACCACATTACTATGCGATCCAAACCAGAAGATAACCCAGGAGCTGTTCAACGAGTATGTGAAAAACGCGAAAGTATGAGCCTGATGTGGGCTAATCCCAGACCTATCCCAGACCTAACTTGCGTTGTCCTCTAAGATATTGATGGAATCCAGGTTTAATTGACTGTTTCAGTGTTGTACTTCATTACTACGTGATGCAATCCAGAAAAAGGCCAGGATCTAGCCATCAAGTATGAGAAATATGCGAAAGAATGAGCCTGATGAGAGCAAATCCCAGACCTAACCTAGACCTAACATGAATTATTCTCTAAAATATTGTTCAAAACCAGGTTTAATTGACTGTTTCAGTGTGGTACCACATTACTACGTGATCCAAACCAGAAACAACCCAGGATCCGTTCAACAAGTATGTGAAGAATGCGAAAGTATGAGTCTGATGAGTGAAAATCCCAGGCCTAACCTAGACCTAACATGCGTTATCCTCAAAAATATTGATCGAAACCTGGCTTAATCGACTGTTTCAGTGTGGTACCACACTACTACGTGACCCAATCCAGAAAAAACCCAGGATCTGTTCAACAAGTATGTGAAAAACGCGAAAGTATGAGCCTGATGAGGGAAAATCCCAGACCTATCCCAGACCTAACATGCGTTATCCTCTAAAACGTTGATCCAAACCAGGTTTAATGGAGTGTTTCAGTGTGGTACCGCACTACTACGTGACCCAATCCAGAAAAAACCCAGGATCCGTTCAACAAGTATGAGAAGAATGCGAAAGTATGAGTCTGATGTGTGAAAATCCCAGACCTATGCCAGACCTAACTTGCGTTATCCTCAAAAATATTGATCGAAACCAGGTTTAATCGACAGCTTCAGTGTGGTACCACATTACTATGCGATCCAAACCAGAAGATAACCCAGGAGCTGTTCAACGAGTATGTGAAGAATGCGAAAGTATGAGTCTGATGAGTGAAAATCCCAGGCCTAACCTAGACCTAACATGCGTTATCCTCAAAAATGTTGATCGAAACCTGGCTTAATCGACTGTTTCAGTGTGGTACCACATTACTATGCGATCCAAACCAGAAAATAACACAGGATCTGCCAAACGAGTATCTGAAGTGTGCGAAAGTATGAGCCTGATGAGAGCAAATCCCAGACCTAACCTAGACCTAACATGAATTATTCTCTAAAATATTGATCGAAACCAGGTTTAATTGACTGTTTCAGTGTGGTACCACATTACTACGTGATCCAAACCAGAAAAAGCCCAGGATCAGTTCAACAAGTATGTGAAAAACGCGAAAGTATGAGCCTGATGAGGGCGAATCCCAGACCTATGCCAGACCTAACTTGCGTTATCCTCTAAAATATTTATCAAGACCAGGTTTAATTGATTGTTTCAGTGTGGTACCACATTACTACGTGATACAATCCAGAAACAGCCCAGAATCTAGCCATGAAGTATCAGAAATATGCGAAAGTATGAGCCTGATGATGGCAAATCCAAGACCTAACCCAAACCTAACATGAGTTATCCTCTAAAATATTTATCAAGACCAGGTTTAATTGAATGTTTCAGTGTGGTACCACATTACTACGTGATCCAAACCAGAAAATACCCAGGATCTGTTCAACAAGTATGTGAAAAACGCGAAGGTATGAGCCTGATGTGGGCAAATCCCAGACCTATCCCAGACCTAACTTGCGTTGTCCTCTAAGATATTGATGGAAACCAGGTTTAATTGACTGTTTCAGTGTGGTACCACACTACTACGTGATCCAAACCAGAAAATACCCAGGATCTGTTCAACAAGTATGTGAAAAACGCGAAGGTATGAGCCTGATGTGGGCAAATCCCAGACCTATCCCAGACCTAACTTGCGTTGTCCTCTAAGATATTGATGGAAACCAGGTTTAATTGACTGTTTCAGTGTTGTAGCTTCATTACTACGTGATGCAATCCAGAAAAAGCCCAGGATCTAGCCATCAAGTATGAGAAATATGCGAAAGAATGAGCCTGATGAGAGCAAATCCCAGACCTAACCTAGACCTAACATGAATTATTCTCTAATATATTGATCGAAACCAGGTTTAGTTGACCGTTTCAGTGTGGCCCCACATTACTGCGTGATCCAATCCAGAAAAAACCCAGGATCCGTTCAACAAGTATGAGAAGAATGCGAAAGTATGAGTCTGATGAGTGAAAATCCCAGGCCTAACCTAGACCTAACATGCGTTATCCTCAAAAATATTGATCGAAACCTGGTTTAATCGACTGTTTCAGTGTGGTACCACATTACTATGCGATTCAAACCAGAAGATAACCCAGGAGCTGTTCAACGAGTATGTGAAAAACGCGAAAGTATGAGCCTGATGTGGGCAAATCCCAGACCTATCCCAGACCTAACTTGCGTTGTCCTCTAAGATATTGATGGAATCCAGGTTTAATTGACTGTTTCAGTGTTGTACTTCATTACTACGTGATGCAATCCAGAAAAAGGCCAGGATCTAGCCATCAAGTATGAGAAATATGCGAAAGAATGAGCCTGATGAGAGCAAATCCCAGACCTAACCTAGACCTAACATGAATTATTCTCTAATATATTGATCGAAACCAGGTTTAATTGACTGTTTCAGTGTGGTCCCACATTACGACGTGATCCAAACCAGAAAAAACCCAGGATCCGTTCAACAAGTATGTGAATAATGCGAAAGTATGAGTCTGATGAGTGAAAATCCCAGGCCTAACCTAGACCTAACATGCGTTATCCTCAAAAATATTGATCGAAACCTGGTTTAATCGACTGTTTCAGTGTGGTACCACATTACTATGCGATCCAAACCAGAAAATAACACAGGATCTGTCAAACGAGTATGTGAAGTGTGCGAATGTATGAGCCTGATGAGAGCAAATCCCAGACCTAACCTAGACCTAACATGAATTATTCTCTAAAATATTGATCGAAACCAGGTTTAATTGACTGTTTCAGTGTGGTACCACATTACTACGTGATACAAACCAGAAAAAGCCCAGGATCAGTTCAACAAGTATGTGAAAAACGCGAAAGTATGAGCCTGATGAGGGCGAATCCCAGACCTATGCCAGACCTAACATGCGTTATCCTCAAAAATATTGATGGAAACCAGGTTTAATTGACTGTTTCATCGTGGTACCACATTACTACGTGGTACAATCCAGAAATAGCCCAGGATCTGTTCAACAAGTATGTGAAAAATGCGAAAGTATGATCCTGATGAGGGCAAATCCCAGACCCATCCCAGACCTAACTTGGGTTGTCCTCTAAAATATTGATCGAAACCAGGTTTAATGGACTGTTTCAGTGTGGTACCATATTACTAAGTGATGCAATCCAGAAAAAGACCAGGATCTAGCCATCAAGTATGAGAAATATTCGAAAGTATGACCCTGAAGAGGGCAAATCCCAGACCTATCCCAGACCTAACTTGTGTTGTCCTCTAAAATATTGATCGAAACCAGTATGAGCCTGATAAGGGCGAATCCCAGACCTATCTCAGACCTAACTTGCGTTATCCTCTAAAATATTCATCGAAACCAGGTTTAATTGACTGTTTCAGCGTGGTACCACATTACTACGTGATACAATCCAGAAATAGCCCAGGATCTGTTCAACAAGTATGTGAAAAATGCGAAAGTATGATCCTGATGAGGGCAAATCCCAGACCCATCCCAGACCTAACTTGGGTTGTCCCCTAAAATATTGATCGAAACCAGGTTTAATGGACTGTTTCAGTGTGGTACCACATTACTACGTGATGCAATCCAGAAACAGACCAGGATCTAGCCATCAAGTATGAGAAATATGCGAAAGAATGTGCCTGATGGGAGCAAATCCCAGACCTAACCTAGACCTAACATGAATTATTCTCTAAAATATTGATCGAAACCAGGTTTAATGGACTGTTTCAGTGTGGTACCACATTACTACGTGATCCAAATCAGAAAAAACCCAGGATCTGTTCAACAAGTATGTGAAAAACGCGAAAGTATGAGCCTGATGAGGGCAAATCCTAGACCTAACCCAGGCCTAACATGCGATATCCTCTAAAATATTGATCGAAACCAGGTTTAATCGACTGTTTCAGTGTGGTACCACACTACTACGTGATCCAAACCAGAAAAAACCCAGGATCTGTTCAACAGGTATGTGAAAAACGCGAAAGTATGAGCCTGATGAGGGCAAATCCCAGACCTATCCCAGACCTAACTTCCGTTATCCTCTAAAATATTGATCGAAACCAGGTTTAATTGACTGTTTCAGTGTGGTACCACATTACTACGTGATCCAATCCAGAAATAGCCCAGGATCTAGCCATGAAGTATGAGAAATATGCGAAAGTATGACCCTGATGAGGGCAAATCCCAGACCTATCCCTGACCTAACTTGCGTTGTCCTCTAAAATACTGATCGAAGCGAGTATGAGCCTGATGAGGGCAAATCCCAGACCTATCCCAGACGTAACTTGCGTTATCCTCAATAATATTGATCGAAACCAGGTTTAATCGACAGTTTCAGTGTGGTACCACAATACTACGTGATCCCAACCAGAAGAAAATCCAGGATCTAGCCATGAAGTATGAGAGATATGCGAAAGTATGAGCCTGATGAGGGCAAATCCTAGACGTAACCCTGACCTAACATACGTTATCCTCTAAAATGTTTATCAAGACCAGGTTTAATTGAATGTTTCAGTGTGGTACCACATTATTACGCGAACCAAACCGGAAAGAACCCAGGATCCGTTCAACAAGTATGTGAAGAATGCGAAAGTATGAGTCTGATCAGTGAAAATCCCTGGCCTAACCTAGACCTAACATGCGTTATCCGCAATAATATTGATCGAAACCAGGTTTAATCGACAGTTTCAGTGTGGTACCACATTACTACGTGATACAATCCAGAAATAGCCCAGGATCTAGGCATGAAGTATGAGAAATATGCGAAAGTATGAGCCTGATGAGGGCAAATCCTAGACGTAACCCAGACCTAACATACGTTATCCTCTAAAATATTTATCAAGACCAGGTTTAATTGAATGTTTCAGTGTGGTACCACATTACTATGTGAACCACACCGGAAAAAACCCAGGATCCGTTCAACAAGTATGTGAAGAATGCGAAAGTATGAGTCTGATCAGTGAAAATCCCAGGCCTAACCTAGACCTAACATGCGTTATCCTGTAAAATATTGATCGAAACCAGGTTTAATTGACTGTTTCAGTGTCGTACTTCATTACTACGTGATCCAAACCTGAAAAAACCCAGGTTCAGTTCAACAAGTATGAGAAGAATGCGAAAGTATGAGTCTGATGAGTGAAAATCCCAGGGCAAACCTAGACCTAACATGCGTTATCCTCTAAAATACTGGTCGAAACCAGGTTTAATTGACTGTTTCAGTGTTGTACTTCATTACTACGTGATCCAATCCAGAAATAGCCCAGGTATCTAGCCATGAAGTATGAGAAATATGCGAAAGTATGAGCCTGACGAGGGCAAATCCTAGACCTAACCCAGACCTAACATGCGTTATCCTCTGAAATATTTATCAAGACCAGGTTTAATTGATTGTTTCAGTGTGGTCCCACATTACTACGTGATCCAAACCAGAAAAAAACCCCAAAACCATTCAACAAGTATGTGAAGAATGCGAAAGTATGAGTCTGATGAGTGAAAATCCCAGGGCTAACCTAGACCTAACATGCGTTGTCCTCTAAAATATTGATCCAAACCAGGTTTAACGGACTGTTTCAGTGTGGTACCACTCTACTACGTGATACAAACCAGAAAAAACCCAGGATCTGTTCAACAAGTATGTGAAAAACGCGAAAGTATGAGCCTGATGAGGGCGAATCCCAGACCTATGCCAGACCTAACTTGCGTTATCCTCTAAAATATTGATCGAAACCAGGTTTAATTGACTGTTTCAGTGTGGTACCACTTTACTACGTGATCGAAAGCAGAAAAAACCCTCGATCAGGTCAACATGTATGATAAAACTGCGAAAGTATGACCCTGATGAGGGCAAATCCCAGGCCTAACCTAGACCTAACTTGCGTTATCCTCTAAAATATTGATCGAAATCAGGTTTAATCGACTGTTTCAGTGTGGTACCACATTACTACGTGATCCAAACCAGAAAAAACCCAGGATCCGTCCAAGAAGTATGTGAAGAATGCGAAAGTATGAGTCTGATGAGTGAAAATCCCAGACCTAACCTAGACCTAACATGCGTTATCCTCCAAAATATTGATCCATACCAGGTTTAATGGACTGTTTCAGTGTGGTACCACACTACTACGTGATCCAAACCAGAAAAAACGCAGGATCTGTTCAACAAGTATGTGAAAAACGCGAAAGTATGAGCCTGATGAGGGCAAATCCCAGACCTATCCCAGACCAAACTTGCGTTATCCTCTAAACTATTGATGCAAACCAGGTTTAATTGACTGTTTCAGTGTGGTACCACATTACTACGTGATACAAACCAGAAACAGCCCAGGATCTAGCCCTGAAGTATGAGAAATATGCGAAAGTATGAGCCTGCTGAGGGCAAATCCTAGACCTAACCCAAACCTAACATGCGTTATCCTCAAAAATATTGATCGAAACCTGGTTTAATCGACTGTTTCAGTGTAGTACCACATTACTATGTGATCCAAACCTGAAAATAACCTAGGATCTGTTCAACGAGTATGTGAAGTGTGCGAAAGTATGAGTATGATGAGGTCAAATCCCAGACCAATCCCAGACTTAACTTGCGTTATCCTCTAAGATATTGATCGAAACCAGGTTTAGTCGATTGTTTCAGTGTGGTACCACATTACTACGTGATCCAAACCAGAAAAAACCCAGGACCAGTTCAACAAGTATGAGAAGAATGCGAAAGTATGAGTCCGATGAGTGAAAATCCCAGGGCTAACCTAGACCTAACATGCGTTATCCTCTAAAATATTGATCCAAACCAGGTTTAATGGACTGTTGCAGTGTGGTACCACACTACTACGTGATACAAACCAGAAAAAACCAGGGATCTGTTCAACAAGTATGTGAAAAACGCGAAAGTATGAGCCTGATGAGGGCGAATCCCAGACCAATGCCAGACCTAACTTGCGTTATCCTCTAAAATATTGATGGAAACCAGGTTTAATTGACTGTTTCAGTGTGGTACCACATTACTACGTGATACAAACCAGAAACAGCCCAGGATCTAGCCCTGAAGTATGAGAAATATGCGAAAGTATGAGCCTGCTGAGGGCAAATCCTAGACCTAACCCAAACCTAACATGCGTTATCCTCAAAAATATTGATCGAAACCTGGTTTAATCGACTGTTTCAGTGTAGTACCACATTACTATGTGATCCAAACCTGAAAATAACCTAGGATCTGTTCAACGAGTATGTGAAAAACGCGAAAGTATGAGCCTGATGAGGGCGAATCCCAGACCAATGCCAGACCTAACTTGCGTCATCCTCTAAAATATTGATGGAAACCAGGTTTAATTGACTGTTTCAGTGTGGTACCACACTACTACGTGATACAAACCAGAAAAAACCCAGGATCTGTTCAACAAGTATGTGAAAAACGCCAAAGTATGAGCCTGATGAGGGCGAATCCCAGACCTATGCCAGACCTAACTTGCGTTGTCCTCTAAGATATTGATGGAAACCAGGTTTAATTGAATGTTTCAGTGTCGTACTTCATTACTACGTGATGCAATCCAGAAAAAGCCCAGGATCTAGCCATCAAATATGAGAAATATGCGAAAGAATGAGCCTGATGAGAGCAAATCCCAGACCTAACCTAGACCTAACATGAATTATTCTCTAAAATATTTATCGAAACCAGGTTTAATTGATTGTCTCATTGTGGACCCACATTACTACGTGATCCAAACCAGAAAAAACCCAGGATCTGTTCAACAAGTATGTGAAGAATGCGAAAGTATGAGTCTGATGAGTGAAAATCCCAGGCCTGACCTAGACCTAACATGCGTTATCCTCTAAAATATTGAGCGAAACCAGGTTTAATGGACTGTTTCAGCGTGGTACCACACTACTACGGGATCCAAACCAGAAAAAACCCAGGATCTGTTCAACAAGTATGTGAAAAACGCGAAAGTATGAACCTGATGAGGGCAAATCCCAGACCTATCCCAGACCTAACTTGCGATATCCTCTAAAATATTGATCGAAACCAGGTTTAATTGACTGTTTTATTGTGGTACCACTCTACTACGTGATCCAAATCAGAAAAAACCCAGGAACCGTTCAACAAGTATGTGAAGAATGCGATAGTATGAGTCTGATGAGTGAAAATCCCAGGCCTAACCTAGACCTAACATGCGTTATCCTCAAAAATATTGATCGAAACCTGGTTTAATCGACTGTTTCAGTGTGGTACCACATTACTATGTGATCCAATCCAGAAAATAACCCAAGATCTGTTCAACGAGTATGTGAAGTGTGCGAAAGTATGAGTCTGATGAGGTCAAATCCCAGACCAATACCAGACTTAACTTGCGTTATCCTCTAAAATATTGATCGAAACAAGGTTTAATGGACTGTTTCAGTGTGGTACCACATTACTACGTGATCCAGACCTGAAAAAACCCAGGTTTAGTTCAACAAGTATGAGAAGAATGCGAAAGTATGAGTCTGATGAGTGAAAATCCCAGGCCTAACCTAGACCTAACATGCGTTATCCTCAAAAATATTGATCGAAACCTGGTGTAATCGGCTGTTTCAGTGTGGTACCACATTAGTAAGTGATCCACACCAGAAAAAACCCAGGATCCGTTCAACAAGTATGTGAAGAATGCGAAAGTATGAGTCTGATGAGTGAAATTCCCAGACCTTACCTAGACCTAACATGCGTTATCCTCTAAAATATTTATCAAGACCAGGTTTAATTGATTGTTTCAGTGTGGTCCCACATTACTACGTGATCCAAACCAGAAAAAACCCCCAAAACCATTCAACAAGTATGTGAAGAATGCGAAAGTATGAGTATGATGAGTGAAAATCCCAGGCCTAACCTAGACCTAACATGCGTTATCCTCAAAAATATTGATCGAAACCTGGTGTAATCGGCTGTTTCAGTGTGGTACCACATTACTAAGTGATCCAAACCAGAAAAAACCCAGGATCCGTTCAACAAGTATGTGAAGAATGCGAAAGTATGAGTCTGATGAGTGAAAATCCCAGACCTTACCTAGACCTAACATGCGTTATCCTCTAAAATATTGATCCAAACCAGGTTTAATGGACTGTTTCAGTGTGGTACCACACTACTACGTGATCCAAACCAGAAAAAACCCAGGATCTGTTCAACGAGTATGTGAAAACCGCGAAAGTATGAGCCTGAGGAGGGCAAATCCCAGACCTATCCCAGACCTAACTTGCGTTGTCCTCTAAGATATTGATGGAAACCAGGTTTAATTCACTGTTTCAGGGTGGTCCCACATTACTACGTTATCCAATCCAGAAAAAGCCCAGGATCTAGCCATCAAGTATGAGTAATATGCGAAAGAATGAGCCTGATGAGAGTATATCCCAGACCTAACCTAGACCTAACATGAATTATTCTCTATAATATTGATCGAAACCAGGTGTAATTGACTGTTTCAGTGTGGTCCCACATTACTACGTGATCTAAACGAGAAAAAACCCAGGATCCGTTCAACAAGTATGTGAAGAATGCGATAGTATGAGTCTGATGAGTGAAAATCCCAGGCCTAACCTAGACCTAACATGCGTTATCCTGAATAATATTGATCGAAACCAGGTTTAATCGACTGTTTCAGTGTGGTACCACATTACTACGTGATCCAAACCAGCAAAAAACCCAGGATCTGATCAACGAGTATGTCAAGTGTGCGAAAGTATGAGTCTGATGAGGGCAAATCCCAGACCTATCCCAGACCTCACTTGCGATGTCCTCTAAAATATTGATCGAAACCAGGTTTAATTGAACGTTTTATTGTGGTACCACTTTACTACGTGATCCAAAGCAGAAAAAACCCTCGATCAGGTCAACATGCATGTTAAAACTGGGAAAGTATGAGCCTGATGAGGGCAAATCCCAGACCTATCCCAGACCTAACATGCGTTATCCTCAAAAATATTGATCGAAACCAGGTTTAATCGACTGTTTCAGTGTGGTACCACATTACTACGTGATCCAAACCAGAAAAAAACCCAGGATCTTGTCAACGAGTATGTGAAGTGTGCGAAAGTATGAGTCTGATGAGGGCTAATCCCAGACCTATCCCAGACCTAACTTGCGTTGTCCTCTAAGATATTGATGGAAACCAGGTTTAATTCACTGTTACAGTGTGGTCCCACATTACTACGTGATCCAATCCAGAAAGGGCCCAGGATCTAGTCATCAAGTGTGAGTAATATGCGAAAGAATGAGCCTGATGAGAGTAAATCCCAGACCTAACCTAGACCTAACATGAATTATTCTCTAAAATATTGATCGAAACCAGGTTTAATTGACTGTTTCAGTGTGGTCCCACATTACTACGTGATCCAAACCAGAAAAAACCCAGGATCCGTTCAACAAGTATGTGAAGAATGCGAAAGTATGAGTCTGATGAGTGAAAATCTCAGGCCTAACCTAGACCTAACATGCGTTATCCTCAATAATATTGATCGAAACCAGGTTTAATCGAATGTTTCAGTGTGGTACCACATTACTACGTGATCCAAACCAGAAAAAAACCCAGGATCTGATCAACGAGTATGTCAAGTGTGCGAAAGTATGAGTCCGATGTGGGCAAATCCCAGACCTATCCCAGACCTAACTTGCGATATCCTCTAAAATATTGATCGAAACCAGGTTTAATTGACTGTTTTATTGTGGTACCACTCTACTACGTGATCCAAATCAGAAAAAACCCAGGATCCGTTCAACAAGTATGTGAAGAATGCGAAAGTGTCAGTCTGATGAGTGAAAATCCCAGGCCTAACCTAGACCTAACATGCGTTATCCTCAAAAATATTGATCGACACCTGGTTTAATCGACTGTCTCAGTGTGGTACCACATTACTATGTGATCCAAACCAGAAAATAACCCAGGATCTGTTCAACGAGTATGTGAAGGGTGCGAAAGTATGAGTCCGATGAGGTCAAATCCCAGACCTATCCCAGACCTAACTTGCGTTATCCTCTAAAATATTGATCGAAACCAGGTTTCATTGACTGTTTCAGTGTGGTACCACATTACTACGTGGTCCAATTCAGAAATAGCCCAGGATCTAGCCTTGAAGTATGAGAAACATGCGAAAGTATGAGCCTGACGAGAGCAAATCCTAGACCTAACCTAGACCTAACATGAATTATTCTCTATAATATTGATCGAAACCTGGTTTAATCGACTGTTTCAGTGTGGTACCACATTACTACGTGATCCAAACCAGAAAAAACCCAGGATCCGTTCAACAAGTATGTGAAGAATGCGAAAGTATGAGACTGATGAGTGAAAATCCCAGGCCTAACCTAGACCTAACATGCGTTATCCTCAATAATATTGATCGAAACCAGGTTTAATCGACTGTTTCAGTGTGGTACCACATTACTACGTGATCCAAACCAGAAAAAAACCCAGGATCTGATCAACGATTATGTCAAGTGTGCGAAAGTATGAGTCTGATGAGGGCAAATCCCAGACCTATCCCAGACCTAACTTGCGATATCCTCTAAAATATTGATCGAAACCAGGTTTAGTTGACTGTTTTATTGTGGTACCACTTTACTACGTGATCCAAAGCAGAAAAAACCCTCGATCAGGTCAACATGCATGTTAAAACTGGGAAAGTATGAGCCTGGTGAGGGCAAATCCCAGACCTATCCCAGACCTAACATGCGTTACCCTCAAAAATATTGAACGAAACCAGGTTTAATCGACTGTATCAGTGTGGTAGCACATTACTACGTGATCCAAACCAGAAAAAATCCCAGGAGCTTGTCAGCGAGTATGTGAAGTGTGCGAAAGTATGAGTCTGATGAGGGCTAATCCTAGACCTATCCCAGACCTAACTTGCGTTATCCTCTAAAATATTGATCGAAACCTGGTTTAATTGACTGTTTTAGTGTGGTACCACTTTACTACGTGATCCAAAGCAAAAAAAACCCTCGATCAGGTCAACATGCATGTTAAAACTGCGAAAGTATGACCCTGATGAGGGCAAATCACAGACCTAACCCAGACCTAACATGGGTTATCCTCTAAAATATTTATCAAGACCAGGTTTAATTGAATGTTTCAGTGTGGTACCACATTACTACGTGATCCAAACCAGAAGCAAGCCAGGTTCTGTTCAACAAGTATGTGAAAAACGCGAAACTCTGAGCCTGATGAGGGCAAATCTTAGACCTAACCCAGACCTAAGATGCGTTATCCTCTAAAATATTTATCCAGACCAGGTTTCATTGAATGTTTCAGTGTGGTACCACTTTACTACGTGATCCAATCGAGAAATAGCCCAGGATCTAGCAATGAAGTATGAGAAATATGCGAAAGTAAGAGCCTGATGAGGGCAAATCCTAGACCTATCCCAGGCCTGACTTGCGTTATCCTCCAAAATATTGATCGAAACCAGGTTTAGTTGACTGTTTCAGCGTGGTACCACATTACTACGTGATACAATCCAGAAACAGCCCAGGATCTAGACATGAAGTATGAGAAATATGCGAAAGTATGAGCCTGATGAGGGCAAATCCTAGACCTAACCCAGACCTAACATGCGTTATCCTCTAAAATATTTATCAAGACCAGGTTTAATTGGTTGTTTCAGTGTGGTACCACATTACTACGTGATCCAAACCAGAAAAAACCCAGGATCTGTTCAACATGTATGAGAAATATGCGAAAGAATGAGTCTGATCAGTGAAAATCTCAGGCCTTACTTAAACCTAACTTGCGTTGTCCTCTAAAATATTGATGGAAACCAGGTTTCATTGACTGTTTCAGTGTGGTACTACATTACTACGTAATGCAATCCAGAAAAAGCCCAGGATCTAGCCATCAAGTATGAGAAATATGCGAAAGAATGATCCTGATGAGAGCAAATCCCAGACCTAACCTAGACCTAACATGCGTTATCCTCTAAAATATTGAGCGAAACCAGGTTTTAATGGACTGTTTCAGTGTGGTACCACACTAATTCGTGATCCAAACCAGAAAAAACCCAGGATCTGTTCAACAAGTATGTGAAAAACGCGAAACTGTGAGCCTGATGAGGGCAAATCCCAGGCTTAACCTAGACCTAACATGCGTTGTCCTCTAAAATATTGATGGAAACCTGGTTTAATCGACTGTTTCAGTGTGGTACCTCATTACTATGTGATCCAAAACAGAAAATAACCCAGGATCTGTTCAACGAGTATGTGAAGGGTGCGAAAGTATGAGTCTGACGAGGTCAAATCCCAGACCTATCCCAGACCTAACTTGCGTTATCCTCTAAAATATTGATCGAAACCAGGTTTAATCGACTGTTTCAGTGTGGTACCACATTACTACCTGATCCAAACCAGAAAGACCCAGGATCAGTTCAACAAGTATGTGAAAAACGCGAAAGTATGAGCCTGATTAGGGCGAATCCCAGACCTATCCCAGATCTAACTTGCGTTATCCTCTAAAATATTGATCGAAACCAGGTTTAATTGACTGTTTCAGCGTGGTACCACATTACTACGTGATACTGTCCAGAAACAGCCCAGGATCTAGCCATGAAGTATGAGAAATATGCGAAAGTATGAGCCTGATGAGGGCAAATCCTAGACCTAACCCAAACCGAACATGCGTTATCCTCTAAAATATTTATCAAGACCAGGTTTAATTGAATGTTTCAGTGTGGTACCACATTACTACGTGAACCAAACCAGAAAAAACCCAGGATCCGTTCAACAAGTATGTGAAGAATGCGAAAGTATGAGTCTGATGTGTGAAAATCCCAGGGCTAACCTAGACCTAACATGCGTTATCCTCTAAAATATTGATCCAAACCAGGTTTAATGGACTGTTTCAGTGTGGCAACACTTTACTACGTGATCCAAAGCAGAAAAAACCCTCGATCAGGTCAACATGTATGTTAAAACTGCGAAAGTATGACCCTGATGGGGGCAAATCCCAGGCCTAACCTAGACCTAACATGCGTTGTCCTCTAAAATATTGATGGAAACCAGGTTTAATTGACTGTTTCAGTGTTGTACTTCATTACTACGTTATGCAATCCAGAAAAAGCCCAGGATCTGTTCAACAAGTATGTGAAAAACGCGAAAGTATGAGCCTGATGAGGGCAAATCCCAGACCTAACCTAGACCTAACATGAATTATACTCTAAAATATTGATCGAAACCAGGTTTAATTGACTGTTTCAGTGTGGTCCCACATTACTACGTGATCCAAACCAGAAAAAACCCAGGATCCGTTCAACAAGTACGTGAAGAATGCGAAAGTATGAGTCTGATGAGGGCAAATCCTAGACCTAACCCAGACCTAACATGCGTTATCCTCTAAAATATTGAGCGAAACCAAGTTTAATGGACTGTTTCAGTGTGGTACCACACTACTTCGTGATCCAAACCAGAAAAAACCCAGGATCTGTTCAACAAGTATGTGAAAAACGCGAAACTGTGAGCCTGATGAGGGCAAATCTTAGACCTAACCCAGAACTAAGATGCGTTATCCTCTAAAATATTTATCCAGACCAGGTATCATTGACTGTTTCAGTGTGGTACCACTTTACTACGTGATCCAATCCAGAAATAGCCCAGGATCTAGCCATGAAGTATGAGAAATATGCGAAAGTAAGAGCCTGATGAGGGCAAATCCTAGACCTACCCCAAACCTAACTTGCGTTATCCTCCAAAATATTGATCGAAACCAGGTTTAATTGATTGTTTCAGTGTGGTACCACATTACTACGTGATCCAAACCGGAAAAATCCAGGGTCAGTTCAACAAGTATGTGAAGGACGCGAAAGTATGAGCCTGATTAGGGCGAATCCCAGCCCTATCCCAGACCTAACTTGCGGTATCCTCTAAAATATTGATCGAAACCAGGTTTAATTGACTGTTTCAGCGTGGTACCACATTACTACGTGATCCAAACCAGAAAAAACCCAGGATCTGTTCAACAAGTATGTGAAAAACGCGAAACTGTCAGCCTGATGAGGGCAAATCTTAGACCTAACCCAGACCTAAGATGCGTTATCCTCTAAAATATTTATCCAGACCAGGTTTCATTGAATGTTTCAGTGTGGTCCCACATTACTACGAGATCCAAACCAGAAAAAACCCATGATCCGTTCAACAAGTATGTGAAGATTGCGAAAGTATGAGTCTGATGAGTGAAAATCCCAGACCTAACCAAGACCTAACATGCGTTATCCTCTAAAATATTTATCAAGACCAGGTTTAATTGAATGTTTCAGTGTGGTACCACATTACTACGTGATGCAAACCAGAAAAAGCCCAGGATCTAGCCATCAAGTTTGAGAAATATGCAAAAGAATAAGCTTGAAGGGGGCAAATCCTAGACCTAACCCTAAAATATTGATCGCAACCAGGTTTAATGGACTGTTTCAGTGTGGTACCACACTACTACGTGATCCAAACCAGAAAAAACCCAGGATCTGTTCAACAAGTATGTGAAAAACGCGAAAGTATGAGTCTGATGAGATCAAATCCCAGACCTATCCCAGACTTAACTTGCGTTATCCTCTAAAATATTGATCGAAACCAGGTTTAATCGACTGTTTCAGCGTGGTACCACATTACTACGTGATACAATCCAGGAACAGCCCAGGATCTAGCCATGAAGTATGAGAAATATGCGAAAGTATGAGCCAGATCAGGGCAAATCCTAGACCTAACCCAAACCTAACATGCGTTATCCTCTAAAATATTTATCAAGGCCAGGTTTAATTGAATGTTTCAGTGTGGTACCACATTACTATGTGATCCAAAGCAGAAAATAACCCAGGATATGTTCAACAAGCATGTGAAGAATGCGAAAGTATGAGTCTGATGAGTGAAAATCCCAGGCCTAACCTAGACCTAACATGCGCTACCCTCAAAAATATTGATCGAAACCTGGTTTAATCGACTGTTTCAGTGTGGTACCACATTACTATGTAATCCAAACCAGAAACAGCCCAGGATCTAGCCATGAAGTATGAGAAATATGCGAAAGTATGAGCCTGATGAGGGCAAATCCTAGACCTAACCCAAACCTAACATGCGTTATCCTCTAAAACATTTATCAAGACCAGGTTTAATTGAATGTTTCAGTGTGGTACCACATTACTACGTGATCCAATCCAGAAATAGCCCAGGATCTAGCCATGAAGTTTGAGAAATATGCGAAAGAATGAGCCTGATGAGGGCAAATCCTAGAGCTAACCCAGACCTAACATGCGTTATCCTCTAAAATATTGATCGCAACCAGGTTTAATGGATTGTTTCAGTGTGGTACCACACTACTACGTGATCCAAACCAGAAAAAACCCAGGATCTGTTCAACAAGTATGTGAAAAACGCGAAAGTATGAGTCTGATGAGGTCAAATTCCAGACCTATCCCAGACTTAACTTGCGTTATCCTCTAAAATATTGATCGAAACCGGGTCTAATCGACTGTTTCAGCGTGGTACCACATTACTACGTGATCCAAACCAGAAAAAGCCCAGCATATAGCCATCAAGTATGAGAAATATGCGAAAGAATGAGCCTGATGATAGCAAATCCCAGACCTAACCTAGACCTAACATGTATTATTCTCAAAAATATTGATCGAAACCTGGTTTAATTGACTGTTTCAGTGTGGTCCCACATTACTACGTGATCCAAACCAGAAAAAACCCAGGATCCGTACAACAAGTATGCGAAGAATGCGAAAGTATGAGCCTGATGAGTGAAAATCCCAGGCCTAACCTAGACCTAACATGCGTTATCCTCAAAAATATTGATCGAAACCTGGTATAATCGACTGTTTCAGTGTGGTACCACATTACTATGTGATCCAAACCAGAAAAAACCCAGGATCTGTTCAACAAGTATGCGAAAAACGCTAAACTGTGAGCCTGATGAGGGCAAATCTTAGACCTAACCCAGACCTAAGATGCGTTATCCTCTAAAATATTTATCCAGACCAGGTTTCATTGAATGTTTCAGTGTGGAACCACTTTACTACGTGATCCAATCCAGAAATAGCCCAGGATCTAGCCATGAAGTATGAGAAATATGCGAAAGTATGAGCCTGATGAGGGCAAATCCAAGACCTATCCCAGACCTAACTTGCGTTGTCCACTAAGATATTGATGGAGACCAGGTTCAATTGACTGTTTCAGTGTTGTACTTCATTACTACGTGATACAATCCAGAAACAGCCCAGGATCTAGCCATGAAGTATGAAAAATATGCGAAAGTATGAGCCTGATGAGTGCAAATCCTAGACCTAACCCAGACCTAACATGCGTTATCCTCTGAAATATTTATCAAGACCAGGTTTAATTGAATGTTTCAGTGTGGTACTACATTACTACGTGATGCAATCCAGAAAAAGCCCAGGATCTAGCCATCAAGTTTGAGAAATATGCGAAAGAATGAGCCTGATGAGGGCAAATACTAGAACTAACCCAGACCTAACATGCGTTATCCTCTAAAACATTGATCGCAACCAGGTTTAATGGACTGTTTCAGTGTGGTACCACACTACTACGTGATCCAAACCAGAAAAAACCCAGGATCTGTTCAACAAGTATGTGAAAAACGCGAAAGTATGAGCCTTATGAGTGCAAATCCTAGACCTAACCCAGACCTAACATGCGTTATCCTCTGAAATATTTATCAAGACCAAGTTTAATTGAATGTTTCAGTGTGGTACTACATTACTACGTGATGCAATCCAGAAAAAGCCCAGGATCTAGCCATGAAGTATGAGAAATATGCGAAAGTATGAACCTAATGAGGGCAAATCCTAGACCTAACCCAAACCTAACATGCGTTATCCTCTGAAATATTTATCAAGACCAAGTTTAATTGAATGTTTCAGTGTGGTACTACATTACTACGTGATGCAATCCAGAAAAAGCCCAGGATCTAGCCATGAAGTATGAGAAATATGCGAAAGTATGAGCCTGATGAGTGCAAATCCTAGACCTAACCCAGACCTAAGATGCGTTATCCTCTAAAATATTTATCCAGACCAGGTTTCATTGAATGTTTCAGTGTGGTACCACTTTACTACGTGATCCAATCCAGAAATAGCCCAGGATCTAGCCATGAAGTATGAGAAATATGCGAAAGTAAGAGCCTGATGAGGGCAAATCCTAGACCTATCCCAGACCTAACTTCCGTTATCCTCTAAAATATTGATCGAAACCAGGTTTAATTGACTGTTTCAGCGTGGTACCACATTACTACGTGATACAATCCAGAAATAGCCCAGGAGCTAGCCATGAAGTATGAGAAATATGCGAAAGTATGAGCCTGATGAGGGCAAATCCTAGACCTAACCCAGACCTAACATCCGTTATTCTCTAAAATATTTATCAAGACCAGGTTTAATTGAATGTTTCAGTGTGGTACCACATTACTACGTCATCCAAACCAGAAAAAACCCAGGATCCGTTCAACAAGTATGCGAAGAATGCGAAAGTATGAGTCTGATCAGTGAAAATCTCAGGCCTTACCTAGACCTAACTTGCGTTGTCTTCTAAAATATTCATGGAAACCTGGTTTCATTGACTGTTTCAGTGTGGTATTACATTACTACGTGATGCAATCTAGAAAAAGCCCAGGATCTAGCCATCAAGTGTGAGAAATATGCGAAAGAATGAGCCTGATGACAGCAAATCCCAGACCTAACCTAGACCTAACATGCGTTATCCTCTAAAATATTGAGCGAAACCAGGTTTAATGGACTGTTTCAGTGTGGTACCACTTTACTACGTGATCCAATCCCGAAATAGCCCAGGATCTGTTCAACAAGTATGTGAAAGCCGCGAAACTGTGAGCCTGATGAGGGCAAATCTTAGACCTAACCTTGGCCTAACATGCGTTATCCTCTAAGATATTTATCCAGACCAGGTTTCATTGAATGTTTCAGTGTGGTACCACTTTACTACGTGATCCAATCCAGAAATAGCCCAGGAGCTAGCCATGAAGTATGAGAAATATGCGAAAGTAAGAGCCTGATGAGGGCAAATCCTAGACCTATCCCAGACCTAACTTCCGTTATCCTCTAAAATATTGATCGAAACCAGGTTTAATTGACTGTTTCAGCGTGGTACCACATACTACGTGATACAATCCAGAAACAGCCCAGGATCTAGCCATGAAGTATGAGAAATATGCGAAAGTAAGAGCCTGATGAGGGCAAATCCTAGACCTATCCCAGACCTAACTTCCGTTATCCTCTAAAATATTGATCGAAAACAGGTTTAATTGACTGTTTCAGTGTTGCACTTCATTACTAAGTGATGCAATCCAGAAACAGCCCAGGATCTGCCCATCAAGTATGAGAAATATGCGAAAGAATGAGCCTGATGGGGGCAAATCCTAGACCTAACCCAGACCTAACATGAATTATTCTCTAAAATATTGATCGAAACCAGGTTTAATTGACTGTTTCAGTGTTGTACTTTATTACTACGTGATGCAATCCAGAAAAAGCCCAGGATCTAGCCATCAAGTATGAGAAATATGCGAAAGAATGAGCCTGATGAGAGCAAATCCCAGACCTAACCTAGACCTAACATGAATTATTATGCAATCCAGAAAAAGCCCAGGATCTAGCCATCAAGTATGAGAAATATGCGAAGGAATGAGCCTGATGAGAGCAAATCCCTGACCTAACCTAGACCTAACATGAATTATTCTCTAAAATATTGATCAAAAGTAGGTTTAATTGACTGTTTCAGTGTGGTACCACATTACTACGTGATCCAATCCAGAAATAGCCCAGGATCTAGCCATGAAGTATGAGAAATATGCGAAAATATGAGCCTGATGAGGGCAAATCCTAGACCTAATCCAGACCTAACATGCGTTATTCTCTAAAATATTGATGGAAACCAGGTTTAATTGACTGTTTCAGTGTTGTACTTCATTACTACGTGATCCAATCCAGAAATAGCCCAGGATCTAGCCATGAAGTATGAGAAATATGCGAAAATATGAGCCTGATGAGGGCAAATCCTAGACCTAATCCAGACCTAACATGCGTTATTCTCTAAAATATTGATGGAAACCAGGTTTAATTGACTGTTTCAGTGTTGTACTTCATTACTACGTCATGCAATCCAGAAAAAGCCCAGGATCTAGCCATCAAGTATGAGAAATATGCGAAAGAATGAGCCTGATGAGAGCAAATCCCAGACCTAACCTAGTCCTAACATGAATTATTCTCTAAAATATTGATCGAAACCAGGTTTAATTGACTGTTTCAGTGTTGTACTTCATTACTACGTGATGCAATCCAGAAAAAGTCCAGGATCTAGCCATCAAGTATGAGAAATATGCGAAAGAATGAGCCTGATGAGAGCAAATCCCAGACCTAACCTAGAACTAACATGTATTATTCTCAAAAATATTCATCGAAACCAGGTTTAATTGACTGTTTCAGTGTGGTCCCACATTACTACGTGATCCAAACCAGAAAAAACCCAGGATCCGTACAACAAGTATGTGAAGAATGCGAAAGTATGAGTCTGATGAGTGAAAATCCCAGACCTAACCTAGACCTAACATGCGTTATCCTCTAAAATATTGATCCAAACCAGGTTTAATGGACTGTTTCAGTGTGGTACCACACTACTACGTGATCCAAATCAGAAAAAACCCAGGATCTGTTCAACAAGTATGTGAAAAACGCAAAAGTATGAGTTCGATGAGTGAAAATCCCAGGGCTAACCTAGACCTAACATGAATTATTCTCTAAAATATTGATCGAAACCTGGTTTAATCGACTGTTTCAGTGTGGTACCACATTACTACGTGATCCAAACCAGAAAAAACCCAGGATCTGTTCAACAAGTATGTGAAGAATGCGAAAGTATGAGTCTGATGAGTGAAAATCCCAGACCTAACCTAGACCTAACATGCGTTATCCTCTAAAATATTGATCCAAACCAGGTTTAATGGACTGTTTCAGTGTGGTACCACACTACTACGTGATCCAAATCAGAAAAAACCCAGGATCTGTTCAACAAGTATGTGAAAAACGCAAAAGTATGAGTTTGATGAGTGAAAATCCCATGGCTAACCTAGACCTAACATGCGTTCTCCTCTAAAATATTGATCGAAACCAGGTTTAATCGACTGTTTCAGTGTGGTACCACATTACTACGTGATCCAAACCAGAAAAAACCCAGGATCCGTTCAACAAGTATGTGAAGAATGCGAAAGTATGAGTCTGATGAGTGAAAATCCCCGACCTAACCTAGACCTAACATGCGTTATCCTCTAAAATATTGATCCAAACCAGGTTTAATGGACTGTTTCAGTGTGGTACCATACTACTACGTGATCCAAACCAGAAAAAACCCAGGATCTGTTCAACATGTATGTGAAAAACGCGAAAGTATGAGCCTGATGAGGGCAATTCCCAGACCTATCCCAGACCTGACTTGCGTTGTCCTCTAAGATATTGATGGAAACCAGGTTTAATTGACTGTTTCTGTGTTGTACTTCATTACTACGTGATACCATCCAGAAAAAGCCCAGCATCTAGCCATCAAGTATGAGAAATATGCGAAAGAATGAGCCTGATGAGAGCAAATCCCAGACTTAACCTAGACCTAACATGCGTTATCCCCTAAAATATTGATCCAAACCAGGTTTAATGGACTGTTTCAGTGTGGTACCATACTACTACGTGATCCAAACCAGAAAAAACCCAGGATCTGTTCAACATGTATGTGAAAAACGCGAAAGTAGGAGCCTGATGAGGGCAAATCCCAGACCTATCCCAGACCTGACTTGCGTTGTCCTCTAAGATATTGATGGAAACCAGGTTTAATTGACTGTTTCTGTGTTGTACTTCATTACTACGTGATGCAATCCCGAAAAAGCCCAGCATCTAGCCATCAAGTATGAGAAATATGCGAAAGAATGAGCCTGATGAGAGCAAATCCCAGACCTAACCTAGAACTAACATGTATTATTCTCAAAAATATTCATCGAAACCAGGTTTAATTGACTGTTTCAGTGTGGTCCCACATTACTACGTGATCCAAACCAGAAAAAACCCAGGATCCGTACAACAAGTATGTGAAGAATGCGAATGTATGAGTCTGATGAGTGAAAATCCCAGACCTAACCTAGACCTAACATGCGTTATCCTCTAAAATATTGATCCAAACCAGGTTTTATGGACTGTTTCAGTGTGGTACCACACTACTACGTGATCCAAACCAGAAAAAACCCAGGATCTGTTCAACAAGTATGTGAAAAACGCAAAAGTATGAGTCTGATGAGTGAAAATCCCAGGGCTAACCTAGACCTAACATGCGTTATCCTCTAAAATATTGATCGAAACCAGGTTTAATCGACTGTTTCAGTGTGGTACCACATTACTACGTGATCCAAACCAGAAAAAACCCAGGATCCGTTCAACAAGTATGTGAAAAACGCGAAAGTATGAGCCTGATGGGGGCAAATCCCAAACCTATCCCAGACCTAACTTGCGTTGTCCTCGAAGATATTGATGGAAACCAGGTTTAATTGACTGTTTCAGTGTTGTACTTCATTACTACGTGATGCAATCCAGAAAAAGTCCAGGATCTAGCCATCAAGTATGAGAAATATGCGAAAGAATGAGCCTGATGAGAGCAAATCCTTGACCTAACCTAGACCTAACATGCATTATTATCTAAAATATTGATCGAAACCTGGTTTAATCGACTGTTTCAGTGTGGTACCACATTACTATGTGATCCAAACCAGAAAATAACCCAGGATCTGTTCAAGGAGTATGTGAAGTGTGCGAAATTATGAGTCTGATGAGGTCAAATCCCTGACCTATCCCAGACCTAACTTGCGTTATCCTCTAAAATATTTATCAAGACCAGGTTTAATTGAATGTTTCAGTGTGGTACCACATTACTACGTCATCCAAACCAGAAAAAACCCAGGATCCGTTCAACAAGTTAGCGAAGAATGCGAAAGTATGAGTCTGATCAGTGAAAATCTCAGGCCTTACCTAGACCTAATTTGCGTTGTCTTCTAAAATATTCATGGAAACCTGGTTTCATTGACTGTTTCAGTGTGGTACAACATTACTACGTGATCCAAACCAGAAAAAACCCAGGATCTGTTCAACAAGTATGTGAAAAACGCAAAAGTATGAGTCTGATGAGGGCAAATCCCAGACCTATCCCAGACCTAACTTGCGTTGTCCTCGAAGATATTGATGGAAACCAGGTTTAATTGACTGTTTCAGTGTTGTACTTCATTACTACGTGATGCAATCCAGAAAAAGTCCAGGATCTAGCCATCAAGTGTGAGAAATATGCGAAAGTAAGAGCCTGATGAGGGCAAATCCCAGACCTAACCTACACCTAACATGCGTTATCCTCTAAAATATTGAGCAAAACCAGGTTTAATGGACTGTTTCAGTGTGGTACCACACTACTACGTGATCCAAACCAGAAAAAACCCAGGATCTGTTCAACATGTATGTGAAAAACGCGAAAGTATGAGCCTGATGAGGGCAAATCCCAGACCTATCCTAGACCTAACTTGCGTTGTCCTCTAAGATATTGATGGAAACCAGGTTTAATTGACTGTTTCAGTGTGGTACCACTTTACTACGTGATCCAATCCAGAAATAGCCCAGGATCTAGCCATGAAGTATGAGAAATATGCGAAAGTATGAGCCTGATGAGGGCAAATCCAAGACCTATCCCAGACCTATCTTGCGTTGTCCTCTAAGATATTGATGGAGACCAGGTTCAATTGACTGTTTCAGTGTTGTACTTCACTACTACGTGATACAATCCAGAAACAGCCCAGGATCTAGCCATGAAGTATGAGAAATATGCGAAAGTATGAGCCTGGTGAGTGCGAATCCTAGACCTAACCCAGACCTAACATGCGTTATCCTCTGAAATATTTATCAAGACCAGGTTTAATTGAATGTTTCAGTGTGGTACTACATTACTACGTGATGCAATCCAGAAAAAGCCCAGGATCTAGCCATCAAGTTTGAGAAATATGCGAAAGAATGAGCCTGATGAGGGTAAATACTAGACCTAACCTAGACCTAACATGAATTATTATGCAATCCAGAAAAGGCCCAGGATCTAGCCATCAAGTATGAGAAATATGCGAAAGAATGAGCCTGATGAGAGCAAATCCCAGACCTAACCTAGACCTAACATGAATTATTCTCTAAAATATTGATCGAAACCAGGTTTAATTGACTGTTTCAGTGTTGTACTTCATTACTACGTGATGCAATCCAGAAAAAGTCCAGGATCTAGCCATCAAGTATGAGAAATATGCGAAAGAATGAGCCTGATGAGAGCAAATCCTTGACCTAACCTAGACCTAACATGAATTATTCTCTAAAATATTGATCGAAACCTGGTTTAATCGACTGTTTCAGTGTGGTACCACATTACTATGTGATCCAAACCAGAAAATAACCCAGGATCTGTTCAAGGAGTATGTGAAGTGTGCGAAATTATGAGTCTGATGAGGTCAAATCCCTGACCTTTCCCAGACCTAACTTGCGTTATCCTCTAAAATATTTATCAAGACCAGGTTTAATTGAATGTTTCAGTGTGGTACCACATTACTACGTCATCCAAACCAGAAAAAACCCAGGATCCGTTCAACAAGTATGCGAAGAATGCGAAAGTAAGAGTCTGATCAGTGAAAATCTCAGGCCTTACCTAGACCTAACTTGCGTTGTCTTCTAAAATATTCATGGAAACCTGGTTTCATTGACTGTTTCAGTGTGGTACTACATTACTACGTGATCCAAACCAGAAAAAACCCAGGATCTGTTCAACAAGTATGTGAAAAACGCAAAAGTATGAGTCTGATGAGTAAAAATCCCAGGGCTAACCTAGACCTAACATGCGTTATCCTCTAAAATATTGATCGAAACCAGGTTTAAGCGACTGTTTCAGTGTGGTACCATATTACTACGTGATCCAAACCAGAAAAAACCCAGGATCCGTTCAACAAGTATGTGAAGAATGCGAAAGTATGAGTCTGATGAGTGAAAATCCCCGACCTAACCTAGACCTAACATGCGTTATCCTCTAAAATATTGATCCAAACCAGGTTTAATTGAATGTTTCAGTGTGGTACTACATTACTACGTGATGCAATCCAGAAAAAGCCCAGGATCTAGCCATCAAGTTTGAGAAATATGCGAAAGAATGAGCCTGATGAGGGTAAATACTAGACCTAACCTAGACCTAACATGAATTATTATGCAATCCAGAAAAAGCCCAGGATCTAGCCATCAAGTATGAGAAATACGCGAAAGAATGAGCCTGATGAGAGCAAATCCCAGACCTAACCTAGACCTAACATGAATTATTCTCTAAAATATTGATCGAAACCAGGTTTAATTGACTGATTCAGTGTTGTACTTCATTACTACGTGGTGCAATCCAGAAAAAGTCCAGGATCTAGCCATCAAGTATGAGAAATATGCGAAAGAATGAGCCTGATGAGAGCAAGTCCCTGACCTAACCTAGACCTAACATGAATTATTCTCTAAAATATTGATCGAAACCTGGTTTAATCGACTGTTTCAGTGTGGTACCACATTACTATGTGATCCAAACCAGAAAATAACCCAGGATCTGTTCAAGGAGTATGTGAAGTGTGCGAAATTATGAGTCTGATGAGGTCAAATCCCTGACCTATCCCTGACCTAACTTGCGTTATCCTCTAAAATATTTATCAAGACCAGGTTTAATTGAATGTTTCAGTGTGGTACCACATTACTACGTCATCCAAACCAGAAAAAACCCAGGATCCGTTCAACAAGTATGCGAAGAATGCGAAAGTATGAGTCTGATCAGTGAAAATCTCAGGCCTTACCTAGACCTAACTTGCGTTGTCTTCTAAAATATTCATGGAAACCTGGTTTCATTGACTGTTTCAGTGTGGTACTACATTACTACGTGATCCAAACCAGAAAAAACCCAGGATCTGTTCAACAAGTATGTGAAAAACGCAAAAGTATGAGTCTGATGAGTGAAAATCCCAGGGCTAACCTAGACCTAACATGCGTTATCCTCTAAAATATTGATCGAAACCAGGTTTAATCGACTGTTTCAGTGTGGTACCACATTACTACGTGATCCAAACCAGAAAAAACCCAGGATCCGTTCAACAAGTATGTGAAGAATGCGAAAGTATGAGTCTGATGAGTGAAAATCCCCGACCTAACCTAGACCTAACATGCGTTATCCTCTAAAATATTGATCCAAACCAGGTTTAATGGACTGTTTCAGTGTGGTACCACACTACTACGTGATCCAAACCAGAAAAAACCCAGGATCTGTTCAACATGTATGTGAAAAACGCGAAAGTATGAGCCTGATGAGGGCAAATCCCAGACCTATCCCAGACCTAACTTGCGTTGTCCTCTAAGGTATTGATGGAAACCAGGTTTAATTGACTGTTTCTCTGTTGTACTTCATTACTACGTGATGCAGTCCAGAAAAAGCCCAGCATCTAGCCACCAAGTATGAGAAATATGCGAAAGAATGAGCCTGATGAGAGCAAATCCCAGACCTAACCTAGACCTAACATGTATTATTCTCAAAAATATTGATCGAAAGCAGGTTTAATTGACTGTTTCAGTGTGGTCCCACATTACTACGTGATCCAAACCAGAAAAAACCCGGGATCCGTACAACAAGTATGTGAAGAATGCGAAAGTATGAGTCTGATGAGTGAAAATCCCCGACCTAACCTAGACCTAACATGCGTTATCCTCTAAAATATTGATCCAAACCAGGTTTAATGGACTGTTTCAGTGTGGTACCATACTACTACGTGATCCAAACCAGAAAAAACCCAGGATCTGTTCAACATGTATGTGAAAAACGCGAAAGTATGAGCCTGATGAGGGCAAATCCCAGACCTATCCTAGACCTAACTTGCGTTATCCTCTAAAATATTGATCCAAACCAGGTTTAATGGACTGTTTCAGTGTGGTACCACACTACTACGTGATCCAAACCAGAAAAAACCCAGGATCTGTTCAACAAGTATGTGAAAAACGCAAAAGTATGAGTCTGATGAGTGAAAATCCCAGGGCTAACCTTGACCTAACATGCGTTATCCTCTAAAATATTGATCGAAACCAGGTTTAATCGACTGTTTCAGTGTGGTACCACATTACTACGTGATCCAAACCAGAAAAAACCCAGGATCCGTTCAACAAGTATGTGAAGAATGCGAAAGTATGAGTCTGATGAGTGAAAATCCCCGACCTAACCTAGACCTAACATGCGTTATCCTCTAAAATATTGATCCAAACCATGTTTAATGGACTGTTTCAGTGTGGTACCACACTACTACGTGATCCAAACCAGAAAAAACCCAGGATCTGTTCAACATGTATGTGAAAAACGCGAAAGCATGAGCCTGATGGGAGCAAATCCCAAACCTATCCCAGACCTAACTTGCGTTGTCCTCGAAGATATTGATGGAAACCAGGTTTAATTGACTGTTTCAGTGTTGTACTTCATTACTACGTGATGCAATCCAGAAAAAGTCCAGGATCTAGCCATCAAGTATGAGAAATATGCGAAAGAATGAGCCTGATGAGAGCAAATCCCAGACCTAACCTAGACCAAACATGTGTTATTCTCAAGAATATTGATCGAAAGCAGGTTTAATTGACTGTTTCAGTGTGGTCCCACATTACTACGTGATCCAAACCAGAAAAAACCCGGGATCCGTACAACAAGTATGTGAAGAATGCGAAAGTATGAGTCTGATGAGTGAAAATCCCAGACCTAACCTAGACCTAACATGCGTTGTCCTCTAAAATATTGATCCAAACCAGGTTTAATGGACTGTTTCAGTGTGGTACCACACTACTACGTGATCCAAACCAGAAAAAACCCAGGATCTGTTCAACAAGTATGTGAAAAACGCAAAAGTATGAGTCTGATGAGTGAAAATCCCAGACCTAACCTAGACCTAACATGAATTATTCTCTAAAATATTGATCGAAACCTGGTTTAATCGACTGTTTCAGTGTGGTACCACATTACTATGTGATCCAAACCAGAAAATAACCCAGGATCTGTTCAAGGAGTATGTGAAGTGTGCGAAATTATGAGTCTGATAAGGTCAAATCCCTGACCTATCCCAGACCTAACTTGCGTTATCCTCTAAAATATTTATCAAGACCAGGTTTAAATGATTGTTTCAGTGTGGGCCCACATTACTACGTGATCCAAACCAGAAAAAACCCAGGATCCGTTCAACAAGTATGTGAAGAATGCGAAAGTATGAGTCTGATGAGTGAAAATCCCAGACCTAACCGAGGCCTAACATGCGTCATCCTCTAAAATATTGATTGAAACCAGGTTTAATTGACTGTTTCAGCGTGGTACCACATTACTACGTGATACAATCCAGAAACAGCCCAGGATCTAGCCATGAAGTATGAGAAATATGCGAAAGTATGAGCCTGATGAGGGCAAATCCTAGACCTAACCCAGACCTAACATGCGTTATCCTCTAAAATATTTATCAAGACCAGGTTTAATTGATTGTTTCAGTGTGGTCCCACATTACTAAGTGATGCAAACCAGAAAAAACCCAGGATCTGTATCAACGAGTATGTGAAGTGTGCGAAAGTATGAGACTGATGGGGTCAAATCCCAGACCTATCCCAGACCTAACCTGCGTTATCCTCTAAAATATTGATTGAAACCAGGTTTAATCGACTGTTTCAGTGTGGTACCACATTACTACGTGATCCAAACCAGAAAAAACCCAGGATCAGTTCAACAAGTATGTGAAGAATGCGAAAGTATGAGTCTGATGAGTGAAAATCCCAGACCTAACCGAGGCCTAACATGCGTCATCCTCTAAAATATTGATTGAAACCAGGTTTAATTGACTGTTTCAGCGTGGTACCACATTACTACGTGATACAATCCAGAAACAGCCCAGGATCTAGCCATGAAGTATGAGAAATATGCGAAAGAATGAGCCTGATGAGAGCAAATCCCAGACCTAACCTAGACATCACATGAATTATTCTCTAAAATATTTATCGAAACCTGGTTTAATCGACTGTTTCAGTGTGGTACCACATTACTATGTTATACAAACCAGAAAATAACCCAGGATCTGTTCAACGAGTATGTGAAGTGTGCGAAAGTATGAGTCTGATGGGGTCAAATCCCAGACCTATCCCAGACCTAACTTTTTTTTTTTTTTTTTTTTTTTTTTTTTTTTTTTTGTCGTGGGGAAAATCTTCGAAAGACTCCCTCCCACCTCCTTGGGGAGAGGTGGGAGGGGTGTGTGGGATTCCCCGCGCCCGTACAACGACAGGCGCGGGACCTACCCACTAAAAACCCCACGGTGACCCTTCGGCACGCTTTGGGAGGATACCGGGAATCGCTCGAAGCATTCTTCCGGTATCCTCCCCGTGCCCGCGCTTTCGCGCCCATCCCCCGGGGGGACAATCGGTCCCCCCAGTAGACACACTGCCTCATAGCGGCGGGACGGGGCCACTCCATCCCGCCGCTATCCGTCCCGGGGCCGCGTTTAGTGGCGGCTGCGTGCCCCAACTCGCAACCGCCCGCGACCCCGTTTCCACCCCTCGGCGGCCGGGCGTTCATGGCCGCACCAGACCGTCGAGGGTGCCTCCCCTTGCGTCGGACCGGTAGGGGGAGGCACTCCTACCCCCAACCGGTCCGACCCGGCGCCGCCTGGCGGGAGGAGGGTCCCCTCAGGACCCCCCTCCCAGCCTAGGTCATCCGCCACGCCGAGGCGGCCGCCCGCGACGCCTCGCGACCGGGCGACGACCTCGGGCCACCGCACGAGCGCGCGCTTCAGCACGCCGCTGAAGCTCGCGCTCCCTCCCCGCGGCCTCCTTCTGCAACATTACGTTCTCGCAGAAGGAGGCCACGGCCCTCCACTTCTCCTCGCTGCCGAGCATGGCGCGCACCACGCCCGGCAGCGAGACATCCCGCCCGACGACGCCGACCAGGACACGGCGCTCCCCCTCCCACGCGGGGCATACCTCCAGGGTATGATCCGCCGTGTCCTGCTCAGCGTCGCAGTGGCAGCAACGCGCCGTCGGCTCCTTCCCTATCCGGCACAGGTATCTTCCGAAGCTGCCATGCCCGGAAAATACCTGTGCCATCCGGTAGGTGAGGCTGCCATGGCCTCTGTCCAGCCACTCCTTCAGGAGTGGCCGAACCGCCCCGACAGTCCGGTGCCCCGCGGTTGGCAGAGCCAGCCGCTCCTGCCACGCGAGCAACACGGACTGCCGGGCCTGGCGCTTCAAATCGCCCCAAGCAGGTTCCCGCCCGCCCGGGACCGCCCCCACCCCCGCGCGACGGTCGACGCGGTGCCGGTACATCACCGCGTGCGACCGCGCGAGCAGGTCCATGGGCGGCATCCCCGCTAGAACCGTCGCCGCCTCATGTGACATGGTCCGATACCCGCGGACGACCCTGAGCGCCATGCGCCTCTGCACCCGACGCAGCATAGTCATGCTGCGCCGGGAGGCAGCCAGGTCGTCCGCCCAGACGGGGGCCCCGTATAGGGCCACCGACTGGACCATTGCCACATAGAGGCGACGAACTCGGCCCGCCGGGCCCCCCAGGTTGGGCAGGATCCGGCCCAGAGCCGCAACCATCCTTTCCAACCGGGGGACCAGGCAGCGGAAATGCTCCTCGAAACGCCAGTGGCTATCGAGGATCAGCCCCAGATACCTGATCTGGGGCTTCACCTCGATGTCAGCCCCACCCACCCGGATCAGAGGGGGTGGCGGATCCTGCCGAGGTGAATGAAACGCAATCACCTCGGTCTTATGCACCGCCACCGTCATCCCCATCCCCCTGATCCGGTCGACGACGCGTTGCGACCCCTCCTCCGCGCGACGCATGGCCCTCCCCCAGTGCGCCCCGACGGCCAGCACCAGTGTGTCATCCGCATAACACACCGTGCTGACGCCGTCGGGGAGGCCGGCCCGCAACACCGAGTATCCCAGACCTAACTTGCGTTATCCTCTAAAATATTGATTGAAACCAGGTTTAATCGACTGTTTCAGTGTGGTACCACATCACTACGTGATCCAAACCAGAAAAAACCCAGGATCCGTTCAACAAGTATGTGAAGAATGCGAAAGTATGAATCTGATGAGTGAAAATCCCAGACCTAACCTAGACCTAACATGCGTTATCCTCTAAAATAATGATCCAAACCAGGTTCAATGGACTGTTTCAGTGTGGTACCATACTACTACGTGATCCAAACCAGAAAAAACCCAGGATCTGTTCAAAAAGTATGTGAAAAACGCGAAAGTATGAGCCTGATGAGGGCAAATCCAAGACCTATCCCAGACCTAACTTGCGTTGTCCTTTAAGATATTTATCAAGATCAGGTTTAATTGATTGTTTCAGTGTGGTCCCACACTACTACGTGATCCAAACCAGAAAAAACCCAGGATCTGTTCAACAAGTATGTGAAAAACGCGGAAAGTATGAGCCTGATGAGGGCAAATCCCAGACCTATCCCAGACCTAACTTGCGTTGTCCTCTAAGATAATGATGGAAACCAGGTTTAATTGACTGTTTCAGTGTGGTACCACATTACTATGTGATCCAAACCAGAAAATAACCCAGGATCTGTTCAACGAGTATGTAAACTGTGCGAAAGTATGAGTCTGATGAGGGCAAATCCCAGACCTATCCCAGACCTAACATGCGTTATCCTCTAAAATATTTATCAAGATCAGGTTTAATTGATTGTTTCAGTGTGGTCCCACACTACTACGTGATCCAAACCAGAAAAAACCCAGGATCTGTTCAACAAGTATGTGAAAAACGCGGAAAGTATGAGCCTGATGAGGGCAAATCCCAGACCTATCCCAGACCTAACTTGCGTTGTCCTCTAAGATAATGATGGAAACCAGGTTTAATTGACTGTTTCAGTGTTGTACTTCATTACTACGTGATGCAATCCAGAAAAAGCCCAACATCTAGCCATCAAGTATGAGAAATATGCGAAAGAATAAGCCTGATGAGAGCAAATCCCAGACCTAACCTAGACATAACATTCTCTAAAATATTGATCGAAACCAGGTTTAATTGACTGTTTCAGTGTGGTCCCACAATACTACGTGATCCAAACCAGAAAATAACCCAGGATCTGTCAAACGAGTATGTGAAGTGTGCGAAAGTATGAGCCTGATGAGAGCAAATCCCAGACCTAACCTAGACCTAACATGAATTATTCTCTAAAATATTGATCGAAACTAGGTTTAATTGACTGTTTCAGTGTGGTCCCACATTACTACGTGATCCAAACCAGAAAAAACCCAGGATCCGTTCAACACGTATGTGAAGAATGCGAAAGTATGAGTCTGATGAGTGAAAATCCCAGGCCTAACCTAGACCTAACATGCGTTATCCTCAAAAATATTGATCGAAACCTGGTTTAATCGACTGTTTCAGTGTGGTACCACATTACTATGTGATCCAAACCAGAAAATAACCCAGGATCTGTTCAACGAGTATGTGAAGTGTGCGAAAGTATGAGTCTGATGAGGTCAAATCCCAAACCAATCCCAGACTTAACTTTCGTTATCCTCTAAAATATTGATCGAAACCAGGTTTAATCGACTGTTTCAGTGTGGTACCACATTACTACGTGATCCAAACCAGAAAAAACCCAGGATCCGTTCAACAAGTATGTGAAGAATGCGAAAGTATGAGTCTGATCAGTGAAAATCTCAGGCCTTACCTAGACCTAACTTGCGTTGTCCTCTAAAATATTGATGAAAACCAGGTTTCATTGACTGTTTCAGTGTGGTACTACATTACTACGTGATGCAATCCAGAAAAAGCCCAGGATCTAGCCATCAAGTATGAGAAATATGCGAAAGAATGAGCATGATGAGAGCAAATCCCAGACCTAACCTAGACCTAACATGCGTTATCCTCTAAAATATTGAGCGAAACCAGGTTTAATGAACTGTTTCAGTGTGGTCCCACATTACTACCTGATCCAAACCAGAAAAAACCCAGGATCCGTTCAACAAGTATGTGAAGAATGCGAAAGTATGAGTCTGATGAATGAAAATCCCAGACCTAACCGAGGCCTAACATGCGTCATCCTCTAAAATATTGATTGAAACCAGGTTTAATTGACTGTTTCAGCGTGGTACCACATTACTACGTGATACAAACCAGAAACAGCCCAGGATCTAGCCATGAAGTATGAGAAATATGCGAAAGTATGAGCCTGATGAGGGCAAATCCTAGACCTAACCCAGACCTAACATGCGTTATCCTCTAAAATATTTATCAAGACCAGGTTTAATTGATTGTTTCAGTGTGGTCCCACATTACTAAGTGATGCAAACCAGAAAAAACCCAGGATCTGTATCAACGAGTATGTGAAGTGTGCGAAAGTATGAGAGTGATGGGGTCAAATCCCAGACCTATCCCAGACCTAACTTGCGTTATCCTCTAGAATATTGAGCGAAACCAGGTTTAATGAACTGTTTCAGTGTGGTCCCACATTACTACGCGATCCAAACCTGAAAAAAACCAGGATCAGTTCAACAAGTATGTGAAGAATGCGAAAGTATGAGTCTGATGAGTGAAAATCCCAGACCTAACCTAGACCTAACATGAATTATTCTCTAAAATATTGATCGAAACTAGGTTTAATTGACTGTTTCAGTGTGGTCCCACATTACTACGTGATCCAAACCAGAAAAAACCCAGGATCCGTTCAACACGTATGTGAAGAATGCGAAAGTATGAGTCTGATGAGTGAAAATCCCAGGCCTAACCTAGACCTAACATGCGTTATCCTCAAAAATATTGATCGAAACCTGGTTTAATCGACTGTTTCAGTGTGGTACCACATTACTATGTGATCCAAACCAGAAAATAACCCAGGATCTGTTCAACGAGTATGTGAAGTGTGCGAAAGTATGAGTCTGATGAGGTCAAATCCCAAACCAATCCCAGACTTAACTTGCGTTATCCTCTAAAATATTGATCGAAACCAGGTTTAATCGACTGTTTCAGTGTGGTACCACATTACTACGTGATCCAAACCAGAAAAAACCCAGGATCCGTTCAACAAGTATGTGAAGAATGCGAAAGTATGAGTCTGATCAGTGAAAATCTCAGGCCTTACCTAGACCTAACTTGCGTTGTCCTCTAAAATATTGATGAAAACCAGGTTTCATTGACTGTTTCAGTGTGGTACTACATTACTACGTGATGCAATCCAGAAAAAGCCCAGGATCTAGCCATCAAGTATGAGAAATATGCGAAGGAATGAGCATGATGAGAGCAAATCCCAGACCTAACCTAGACCTAACATGCGTTATCCTCTAAAATATTGAGCGAAACCAGGTTTAATGAACTGTTTCAGTGTGGTCCCACATTACTACCTGATCCAAACCAGAAAAAACCCAGGATCCGTTCAACAAGTATGTGAAGAATGCGAAAGTATGAGTCTGATGAATGAAAATCCCAGACCTAACCGAGGCCTAACATGCGTCATCCTCTAAAATATTGATTGAAACCAGGTTTAATTGACTGTTTCAGCGTGGTACCACATTACTACGTGATACAAACCAGAAACAGCCCAGGATCTAGCCATGAAGTATGAGAAATATGCGAAAGTATGAGCCTGATGAGGGCAAATCCTAGACCTAACCCAGACCTAACATGCGTTATCCTCTAAAATATTTATCAAGACCAGGTTTAATTGATTGTTTCAGTGTGGTCCCACATTACTAAGTGATGCAAACCAGAAAAAACCCAGGATCTGTATCAACGAGTATGTGAAGTGTGCGAAAGTATGAGAGTGATGGGGTCAAATCCCAGACCTATCCCAGACCTAACTTGCGTTATCCTCTAGAATATTGAGCGAAACCAGGTTTAATGAACTGTTTCAGTGTGGTCCCACATTACTACGCGATCCAAACCTGAAAAAAACCAGGATCAGTTCAACAAGTATGTGAAGAATGCGAAAGTATGAGTCTGATGAGTGAAAATCCCAGACCTAACCGAGGCCTAACATGCGTTATCCTCTAAAATATTGATTGAAACCAGGTTTAATTGACTGTTTCAGCGTGGTACCACAGTACTACGTGATACAATCCAGAAACAGCCCAGGATCTAGCCATGAAGTATGAGGAATATGCGAAAGTAGGAGCCTGATGAGGGCAAATCCTAGACCTAACCCAGACCTAACATGCGTTATCCTCTAAAATATTGATCCAAACCAGGTTTAATGGACTCTTTCAGTGTGGTACCACATTACTACGTGATCCAAACCAGAAAAAACCCAGGATCTGTATCAACGAGTATGTGAAGTGTGCGAAAGTATGAGAGTGATGGGGTCAAATCCCAGACCTATCCCAGACCTAATATGAATTATTCTCTAAAATATTGATCGAAACCAGGTTTAATTGACTGTTTCAGTGTCGTACTTCATTATTACGTGATGCAATCCAGAAAATGTCCAGGATCTAGTCATCAAGTATGAGAAATATGCGAAAGAATGAGCCTGATGAGAGCAAATCCTTGACCTAACCTAGACCTAACATGAATTATTCTCTAAAATATTGATCGAAACCTGGTTTAATCGACTGTTTCAGTGTGGTACCACATTACTATGTGATCCAAACCAGAAAATAACCCAGGATCTGTTCAAGGACTATGTGAAGTGTGCGAAATTATGAGTCTGATGAGGTCAAATCCCTGACCTATCCCAGACCTAACTTGCGTTATCCTCTAAAATATTTATCAAGACCAGGTTTAAATGATTGTTTCAGTGTGGGCCCACATTACTACGTGATCCAAACCAGAAAAAACCCAGGATCTGTTCAAGGAGTATGTGAAGTGTGCGAAATTATGAGTCTGATGAGGTCAAATCCCTGACCTATCCCAGACCTAACTTGCGTTATCCTCTAAAATATTGATTGAAACCAGGTTTAATTGACTGTTTCAGCGTGGTACCACATTACTACGTGATACAAACCAGAAACAGCCCAGGATCTAGCCATGAAGTATGAGAAATATGCGAAAGTATGAGCCTGATGAGGGCAAATCCTAGACCTAACCCAGACCTAACATGCGTTATCCTCTAAAATATTTATCAAGACCAGGTTTAATTGATTGTTTCAGTGTGGTCCCACATTACTAAGTGATGCAAACCAGAAAAGACCCAGGATCTGTTCAACGAGTATGTGAAGTGTGCGAAAGTATGAGACTGATGGGGTCAAATCCCAGACCTATCCCAGACCTAACTTTTTTTTTTTTTTTTTTTTTTTTTTTTTTGTCGTGGGGAAAATCTTCGAAAGACTCCCTCCCACCTCCTTGGGGAGAGGTGGGAGGGGTGTGTGGGATTCCCCGCGCCCGTACAACGACAGGCGCGGGACCTACCCACTAAAAACCCCACGGTGACCCTTCGGCACGCTTTGGGAGGATACCGGGAATCGCTCGAAGCATTCTTCCGGTATCCTCCCCGTGCCCGCGTTTTCGCGCCCATCCCCCGGGGGGACAATCGGTCCCCCCAGTAGACACACTGCCTCATAGCGGCGGGACGGGGCCACTCCATCCCGCCGCTATCCGTCCCGGGGCCGCGTTTAGTGGCGGCTGCGAGCCCCAACTTGCAACCGCCCGCGACCCCGTTTCCACCCCTCGGCGGCCGGGCGTTCATGGCCGCACCAGACCGCCGAGGGTGCCTCCCCTTGCGTCGGACCGGTAGGGGGAGGCACTCCTACCCCCAACCGGTCCGACCCGGCGCCGCCTGGCGGGAGGAGGGTCCCCTCAGGACCCCCCTCCCAGCCTAGGTCATCCGCCACGCCGAGGCGGCCGCCCGCGACGCCTCGCGACCGGGCGACGACCTCGGGCCACCGCACGAGCGCGAGCTTCAGCCCGCCGCTGAAGCTCGCGCTCCCTCCCCGCGGCCTCCTTCTGCAACATTACGTTCTCGCAGAAGGAGGCCACGGCCCTCCACTTCTCCTCGCTGCCGAGCATGGCGCGCACCACGCCCGGCAGCGAGACATCCCGCCCGACGACGCCGACCAGGACACGGCGCTCCCCCTCCCACGCGGGGCATACCTCCAGGGTATGATCCGCCGTGTCCTGCTCAGCGTCGCAGTGGCAGCAACGCGCCGTCGGCTCCTTCCCTATCCGGCACAGGTATCTTCCGAAGCTGCCATGCCCGGAAAATACCTGTGCCATCCGGTAGGTGAGGCTGCCATGGCCTCTGTCCAGCCACTCCTTCAGGAGTGGCCGAACCGCCCCGACAGTCCGGTGCCCCGCGGTTGGCAGAGCCAGCCGCTCCTGCCACGCGAGCAACACGGACTGCCGGGCCTGGCGCTTCAAATCGCCCCAAGCAGGTTCCTGCCCGCCCGGGACCGCCCCCACCCCCGCGCGACGGTCGACGCGGTGCCGGTACATCACCGCGTGCGACCGCGCGAGCAGGTCCATGGGCGGCATCCCCGCTACAACCGTCGCCGCCTCATGTGACATGGTCCGATACCCGCGGACGACCCTGAGCGCCATGCGCCTCTGCACCCGACGCAGCATAGTCATGCCGCGCCGGGAGGCAGCCAGGTCGTCCGCCCAGACGGGGGCCCCGTATAGGGCCACCGACTGGACCATTGCCACATAGAGGCGACGAACTCGGCCCGCCGGGCCCCCCAGGTTGGGCAGGATCCGGCCCAGAGCCGCAACCATCCTTTCCAACCGGGGGACCAGGCAGCGGAAATGCTCCTCGAAACGCCAGTGGCTATCGAGGATCAGCCCTAGATACCTGATCTGGGGCTTCACCTCGATGTCAGCCCCACCCACCCGGATCAGAGGGGGTGGCGGATCCTGCCGAGGTGAATGAAACGCAATCACCTCGGTCTTATGGACCGCCACCGTCATCCCCATCCCCCTGATCCGGTCGACGACGCGTTGCGACCCCTCCTCCGCGCGACGCATGGCCCTCCCCCAGTGCGCCCCGACGGCCAGCACCAGTGTGTCATCCGCATAACACACCGTGCTGACGCCGTCGGGGAGGCCGGCCCGCAACACCGAGTCGTACGCGATGTTCCACAGGAGTGGCCCGAGGACCGACCCCTGCGGAACACCGCAGTACACCTCCCTCCGCATATCACCATCCCGGCCCGGATACTCGATCCACCTGCCGCGGAGATAATCCCCGACGACCGCCCTGAGACAAGGGGGGACCCGATGATATTCGAGTCCCCTCCTTATCTCTTCCCAGGGGAGGGTGTTAAAGGCATTGGCAATATCCAAGGATATTGCCAATGCCACCCCTCCCCGGGAGACGGCCGCCCCCGAGAGGGCCCTCACACGACCTATCGCGTCGATAGTCGATCGGCCCCCCCGGAAACCGAACTGGCAGTCGGCCAGACCGGGATCACCCCGCGACAGGTGCTCGACGAGGCGGGCAGCAATCACACGCTCGAAGAGCTTGCCCACCTCGTCGAGGAGACAAATGGGCCGGTATGCGGAGGGAGACTCCGCGGGCCGACCCTCCTTCCGGAGGAGGACCATCCTCGCCACCTTCCAACTGGGGGGGAATCGCCCGTCCCTCAGGCAGCGGTCGAACAACCGCCTGAGGTCGGCCCCAAGGACGCCCTGGGTCAAGACCCAAACCCGGCCGGGCACACCATCCGGACCCGGGGCCGTGTTACGAACCCCGAGCCGTCTGATGGCCGCTGCCAGCTCCTCCTGCGTGACCCCCAGTTCGGCCGTCCACTCCACTGGGACAGCCGCCGCCGCCGGAGGACGCGGTCCCCTCTCCCCAATTGGGAAGAGTGTATTGACCACGTCCTCCAGCAGCCGGGGGTCAAGACCCTCGGTGACGGGGGGCGCCCACGGGCGGAGCTTATTCAGCACCACCTTATATGGGCGCCCCCATGGATCGTCATCAAGGGTCTGGAGGAGCTCCTTCCATGCCCGGGTCTTGGCCCGTTTGATGGCGACCTGCAGAGCAACCCGCGCCACGCGGTATGCTCCATACAGGTCATCAGCTGCCCTCGCTCGCGCCACGCCGTCGCCTGTACGTTGACGTCGGCGCGCGCGGGTGTACTGGCGTCGGGCGCGGACAGTCGCGACTCGCAACTCCGCGATCGCGTCCGACCACCAGTACACCGCCCGGCGAGGAGAAGCCCGCCCGACCCGAGGCATCGCCGCGTCGCAAATACCCGCGACCAACGCTCCGAGCCGGGCGACCTCCTCCTCTATGCTCGGCAACTCGGCCGCTCCCTGCGGCCAAGTTGCAGCGAGGGCAGCTGCCATCAGGGCGTCCTTGTCGAGGCGCCGAAGCGCCCAGCGGCGTGGTGGGGTGCCACGCAGGCGGCCGTGTCGGGATGCACTCGCGGCGGCAGAGACCTCCATCCGGATGTACCGGTGATCGGAGAGTGTCTCTGCCCCCGCGACCACGTGCCAACCCGACACCATGCGCACGGCGTTGGGGGTCGCGAATCCAACATCCACGATGGACCCCCCATATCGCCGCACGCATGTGTGCTCCGACCCCCGGTTCAATACCCGGAGGTCGAGCCCCGCCGCCCAATCGCCCAGGATCCCGCCGCGAACGGAGGTCCTGGGGGATCCCCAAGCCACCGACTTGGCATTAAAATCCCCCAGGACCAGCACCGGCCGGGCCGCGCAGCGCTGCACGCATGCCGCGACCTCGGCCAAGTACAGCTCGAACGCAGCGTGACCGCTACGGGGCGAAATGTAGCACCCCACCACAGCGACTCCCCCCCAGTCCACGGCGACGAATCCCCGACCGCGCTCCAACAAGGAGAACGGTGGGGACCCGTCGCCCCCTCCCCATACCGTCGCCACCAAGCCGTCCGCGTCGCCCACCCAATGAGGGTGATCAGGGACGCGGTACGGCTCGGCGGCGACCGCCAGGCCAACCCCCCACTCCGCGAGGACTTGGGACATCAAGTCCTGTGCCGCGCGGCAGTGGTTGAGGTTGGCCTGGAGGAGGAGGCGGGGCGGCATTAATTAATGGCCGCGCCAGCCTCCTCCCGGCCGTCCGTCCCCGTAGCACCGTCCACCTCCATCGAGGACGATGCCACCGCCCTCGGCACCGGAGCCGGTGCAGCCCGCCTCTTCCTCTCCTTCCGGGAGGGGGGGGAGCACTTCTTGCTCCCCACCCTGTGATCGGCTGGCCTCCCCATGTCCGCACACAACGGGCAGTGGGGGGCCGCCGAGCACTGGCTCGCACGGTGCTCTTTGGCACCGCAGCGGTAACACTGACCGCTGCGGTCCACCGGCGAGGTGCACCACTGCCTCACGTGCCCCAATTCGAGGCAGCGGTGACACTGGAGCGGGCGCGGCGCGAGGATTTCCACTCGCGCCGAAACCCACCCCACCAACACCCTCCCGGATTCCGCCACCTTACGGGCGGCGGAGAGGGGGCACCGGGCCCACACCGACCCGAGGCCGGAGGGCGACCTGCGGATCTCTCCGACCCGCAGATCCTCCACAGGACAGTCCCCCGCCCTCGCAAGGGCACGGGACACATCCTGTGCGCTGACCGAGTCGTCCAGCCCACAAACGCGCATCTCCGTGCGCTTCGTGGGCCGGGCGACCCGGACACCTCGCTCGCCCAGCTGCTCCCGGAGCCTCTGGGCGAGACGATCCGCCTTCGCGCCGCCTTCTGCACCGGGGATCTCCAGCAAGAGACCCCCGGTCACGGCCCTCTTCGCCCTCACGGAGGCGATGCCCAGCTCTTCCAGGGAGATATTCTCCCTGGCGAGCCGCATCGCCTCCGCGAGGGTCAGGTCGCCCCCCTGCGCAACGGTCAGCGTCACCGCTGCCGTTTTTGGGGGACGACCTGGTCGTGCCTTCCCGACCTTCGCGGCCTTTACCTTGGCCGCCGGCGGCGGAGGCGGAGGCTGCGGTTGCGAGGCCTTCCTCGCCGCCCGCTTCGCCTTCCGCCCCACCACCTCACTCCACGCCACCCCCCCTTGGGAGGGTGCTGTGGAGGACGCGACCACCGCGACCACGGGTACACCACCCCCCTTGGGGGTCGCGACCCGGGGCCCTGGTGCCGCAACGCTGGGCGGAGCCTTCACTCCGCCCTTCTTTGCCTTCCCCGACTGTACTGGAACAGGTCGGGGAGGCACCGCCTTCCTGCTGACCGCTCTTCCGGCGAGGAGCTCCTCCCGGAAGGCGGCCAGCTTGCCATCAATCATGTCCCCAATCCTCAAGATCGTCTTCTGAGGAGCACGGGGACTTCTTCACGGGCGGAGTGCGGGTGGAGGGGCCCGCGGTGCCCCGCACCACTGCCGCCGCACTCCGCTTATTTACCTCCGCCGAGGGACGCGGCGGTGGAGGAGGGGGGAGGATGGGAGGAAGGGCCGCGCTGTTCCACAGCGCCTCTGCCCTCCTCCTCCCCTGTCGCTCCTCCTCCAACAGGAGCTGCAGACGGGCGTTCCGCCCTCTGAGCTCCCGCGCCGCCTCCCTCATTTCCTCCGCCGCGGCCTTCAGGGCCTCCGCGCCACCGCTTTTCTGCCCCTTAAAGGCGCAGGCAGCGGCGACTTTCTCCACCCGCCTCAGGGACGAGGAGATCCTCTCCGATATCTCCTCGGTCACCTCGTCCCTGAGGCAACTCAGCCTCACCGACGGGCTCATCGCCCCGCCCACCTCGACGACGGCCTGCCCCGTCCTCTTCCTCTTAGAGCCTATGTGGCTCGTGCTGGAGGAGAAGGACGAGACCGACGCCGTCTCGTCGTCCTCCTCCACCCTCCACGAAGCCGGACCTGGCGCTGAGTGGGGCGCGAGCGCCGCCACCCTAACCCCAACCCCGTCTCCGTCCTCCCCAACCGACAAAACCCGCCCCATCCCCATTTTATTTTCTGAGTCCATAAAAAATCCCACGAGATGGTCGGAAATAAAGGTCCACCCGGGCAGAGCCGCCTTACCCGGGTAAGCCTAATACTCCGGGGGTTCGGCAGGTTCCCCGGAGGTGGTCGCTTGGGATTGGGCCTCCTCCCCCAACCATGCATCCCATCGCCGCGCACCATAGCTTAGGATTGGAGGGCGATTTTATAGAGTCGCCATACTCGTGGCCCAGGCGGTTAAGCCACGACCCCCGTTCCTCCTGCCGTCACGTACCATTCACAAAACCAATAGGGAATTGTGAATGGGTCGTTGTGACGACCAACAGGAGGCTTACGGTGTGTGTATGACTCGGGTACCCCGGGTTCGTTAAGCCCGTACTGCAGCTGAAAGGCTGGCAGCCCCTGAGGGATCCCAGACCTAACTTGCGTTATCCTCTAAAATATTGATTGAAACCAGGTTTAATCGACTGTTTCAGTGTGGTACCACATTACTACGTGATCCAAACCAGAAAAAACCCAGGATCCGTTCAACAAGTATGTGAAGAATGCGAAAGTATGAGTCTGATCAGTGAAAATCCCAGACCTAACCGAGGCCTAACATGCGTTATCCTCTAAAATTTTGATTGAAACGAGGTTTAATTGACTGTTTCAGCGTGGTACCACATTACTACGTGATACAATCCAGAAACAGCCCAGGATCTAGCCATGAAGTATGAGAAATATGCGAAAGTATGAGCCTGATGAGGGCAAATCCTAGACCTAACCCAGACCTAACATGCGTTCTCCTCTAAAATATTGATCCAAACCAGGTTTAATGGACACTTTCAGTGTGGTACCACATTACTACGTGATCCAATCCAGAAATAGCCCAGGATCTAGCCATGAAGTATGAGAAATATGCGAAAATATGAGCCTGATGAGGGCAAATCCTAGACCTAACCCAGACCTAACATGCGTTATTCTCTAAAATATTGATGGAAACCAGGTTTAATTGACTGTTTCAGTGTTGTACTTCATTACTACGTCATGCAATCCAGAAAAAGCCCAGGATCTAGCCATCAAGTATGAGAAATATGCGAAAGAATGAGCCTGATGAGAGCAAATCCCAGACCTAACCTAGACCTAACATGAATTATTCTCTAAAATATTGATCGAAACCTGGTTTAATCGACTGTTTCAGTGTGGTACCACATTACTATGTGATCCAAACCAGAAAATAACCCAGGATCTGTTCAAGGAGTATGTGAAGTGTGCGAAATTATGAGTCTGATGAGGTCAAATCCCTGACCTATCCCAGACCTAACTTGCGTTATCCTCTAAAATATTGATTGAAACCAGGTTTAAATGATTGTTTCAGTGTGGGCCCACATTACTACGTGATCCAAACCAGAAAAAACCCAGGATCCGTTCAACAAGTATGTGAAGAATGCGAAAGTATGAGTCTGATGAGTGAAAATCCCAGACCTAACCTAGACCTAACATGCGTTATCCTCTAAAATATTGATCCAAACCAGGTTTAATGGACTGTTTCAGTGTGGTACCATACTACTACGTGATCCAAACCAGAAAAAACCCAGGATCTGTTCAACATGTATGTGAAAAACGCAAAAGTATGAGCCTGATGAGGGCAAATCCCAGACCTATCCCAGACCTAACTTGCGTTGTCCTCTAAGATATTGATGGAAACCAGGTTTAATTGACTGTTTCTGTGTTGTACTTCATTACTACGTGATGCAATCCAGAAAAAGCGCAGCATCTAGCCATCAAGTATGAGAAATATGCGAAAGAATGAGCCTGATGAGAGCAAATCCCAGACCTAACCTAGACCTAACATGTATTATTCTCAAAAATATTGATCGAAACCAGGTTTAATTGACTGTTTCAGTGTGGTCCCTCATTACTACGTGATCCAAACCAGAAAAAACCCAGGATCCGTACAACAAGTATGTGAAGAATGCGAAAGTATGAGTCTGATGAGTGAAAATCCCAGACCTAACCTAGACCTAACATGCGTTATCCTCTAAAATATTGATCCAAACCAGGTTTTATGGACTGTTTCAGTGTGGTACCACACTACTACGTGATCCAAACCAGAAAAAACCCAGGATCTGTTCAACAAGTATGTGAAAAACGCAAAAGTATGAGTCTGATGAGTGAAAATCCCAGGGCTAACCTAGACCTAACATGCGTTATCCTCTAAAATATTGATCGAAACCAGGTTTAATCGACTGTTTCAGTGTGGTACCACATTACTACGTGATCCAAACCAGAAAAAACCCAGGATCCGTTCAACAAGTATGTGAAGAATGCGAAAGTATGAGCCTGATGAGTGAAAATCCCCGACCTAACCTAGACCTAACATGCGTTATCCTCTAAAATATTGATCCAAACCAGGTTTAATGGACTGTTTCAGTGTGGTACCACACTACTACGTGATCCAAACCAGAAAAAACCCAGGATCTGTTCAACATGTATGTGAAAAACGCGAAAGTATGAGCATGATGAGGGCAAATCCCAGACCTATCCCAGACCTAACTTGCGTTGTCCTCTAAGATATTGATGGAAACCAGGTTTAATTGACTGTTTCTGTGTTGTACTTCATAACTGCGTGATGCAATCCAGAAAAAGCCCAGCATCTAGCCATCAAGTATGAGAAATATGCGAAAGAATGAGCCTGATGAGAGCAAATCCAAGACCTAACCTAGACCTAACATGTATTATTCTGAAAAATATTGATCGAAACCAGGTTTAATTGACTGTTTCAGTGTGGTCCCACATTACTACGTGATCCAAACCAGAAAAAACCCGGGATCCGTACAACAAGTATGTGAAGAATGCGAAAGTATGAGTCTGATGAGTGAAAATCCCAGACCTAACCTAGACCTAACATGCGTTATGCTCTAAAATATTGATCCAAACCAGGTTTAATGGACTGTTTCAGTGTGGTACCACATTACTATGTGATCCAAACCAGAAAATAACCCAGGATCTGTTCAACGAGTATGTGAAGTGTGCGAAAGTATGAGTCTGATGAGTGAAATTCCCAGACCTAACCTAGACCTAACATGCGTTATCCTCTAAAATATTGATCCAAACCAGGTTTAATGGACTGTTTCAGTGTGGTACCACACTACTACGTGATCCAAACCAGAAAAAACCCAGGATCTGTTCAAAAAGTATGTGAAAAACGCGAAAGTATGAGCCTGATGAGGGCAAATCCAAGACCTATCCCAGACCTAACTTGCGTTCTCCTCTAAGAGTTTGATGGAAACCAGGTTTAATTGACTGTTTCAGTGTGGTACCACATTACTACGTGATCTAATCCAGAAATAGCCCAGGATCTAGCCATGAAGTATGAGAAATATGCGGAAGTATGAGCCTGACGAGGGCAAATCCTAGACCTAACCCAGACCTGACATGCGTTATCCTCTAAAATATCTATCAAGACCAGGTTTAATTGATTGTTTCAGTGTAGTGCCACATTACTACGTGATCCAAACCAGAAAAAACCCAGGATCTGATCAACGAGTATGTGAAGTGTGCGAAAGTATGAGTCTGATGAGGGCAAATCCCCGACCTATCCCAGACCTAACATGCGTTATCCTCTAAAATATTTATCAAGACCAGGTTTAATTGATTGTTTCAGTGTGGTCCCACATTACTACGTGATCCAAACCAGAAAAAACCCATGATCCGTTCAACAAGTATGTGAAAAACGCGAAAGTATGAGCCTGATGAGGGCAAATCCCAGACCTATCCCAGACCTAACTTGCGTTGTCCTCTAAGATATTGATGGAAACCAGGTTTAATTGACTGTTTCTGTGTTGTACTTCATTACTACGTGATGCAATCCAGAAAAAGCCCAGCATCTAGCCATCAAGTATGAGAAATATGCGAAAGAATGAGCCTGATGAGAGCAAATCCAAGTCCTAACCTAGGCCTAACATGTATTATTCTCAAAAATATTGATCGAAACCAGGTTTAATTGATTGTTTCAGTGTGGTCCCACATTACTACGTGATCCAAACCAGAAAAAACCCAGGATCCGTAAAACAAGTATGTGAAGAATGCGAAAGTATGAGTCTGATGAGTGAAAATCCCCGACCTAACCTAGACCTAACATGCGTTATCCTGTAAAATATTGATCCAAACCAGGTTTAGTGGACTGTTTCAGTATGGTACCACACTACTACGTGATCCAAACCAGAAAAAACCCAGGATCTGTTCAACATGTATGTGAAAAACGCGAAAGTATGAGCCTGATGAGGGCAAATCCCAGACCTATCCCAGACCTAACTTGCGTTGTCCTCTAAGATATTGATGGAAACCAGGTTCAATTGACTGTTTCTGTGTTGTACTTCATTACTACGTGATGCAACCCAGAAAAAGCCCAGCATCTAGCCATCAAGTATGAGAAATATGCGAAAGTATGAGCCTGATGAGGGCAAATCCTAGACCTAACCCAGACCTAACATGCGTTATCCTCTAAAATATTTATCAAGACCAGGTTTAATTGATTGTTTCAGTGTGGTCCCACATTACTAAGTGATGCAAACCAGAAAAAACCCAGGATCTGTTCAACGAGTATGTGAAGTGTGCGAAAGTATGAGACTGATGGGGTCAAATCCCAGACCTATCCCAGACCTAACTTGCGTTATCCTCTAAAATATTGATTGAAACCAGGTTTAATCGACTGTTTCAGTGTGGTACCACATTACTACGTGATCCAAACCAGAAAAAACCCAGGATCAGTTCAACAAGTATGTGAAGAATGCGAAAGTATGAGTCTGATGAGTGAAAATCCCAGACCTAACCGAGGCCTAACATGCGTCATCCTCTAAAATATTGATTGAAACCAGGTTTAATTGACTGTTTCAGCGTGGTACCACATTACTACGTGATACAATCCAGAAACAGCCCAGGATCTAGCCATGAAGTATGAGAAATATGCGAAAGAATGAGCCTGATGAGAGCAAATCCCAGACCTAACCTAGACATCACATGAATTATTCTCTAAAATATTGATCGAAACCAGGTTTAATCGACTGTTTCAGTGTGGTACCACATCACTACGTGATCCAAACCAGAATATACCCAGGATCTGTTCAACGAGTATGTGAACTGTGCGAAAGTCTGAGTCTGATGAGGTCAAATCCCAGACCAATCCCAGACTTAACTTGCGTTATCCTCTAAAATATTGATCGCAACCAGGTTTAATCGACTGTTTCAGTGTGGTACCACATTACTATGTGATCCAGACCAGAAAATAACCCAGGATCTGTTCAACGAGTATGTGAACTGTGCGAAAGTATGAGTCTGATGAGGGCAAATCCCAGACCTATCCCAGACCTAACATGCGTTATCCTCTAAAATATTTATCAAGATCAGGTATAATTGATTGTTTCAGTGTGGTCCCACACTACTACGTGATCCAAACCAGAAAAAACCCAGGATCTGTTCAACAAGTATGTGAAAAACGCGGAAAGTATGAGCCTGATGAGTGCAAATCCCAGACCTATCCCAGACCTAACTTGCGTTGTCCTGTAAGATAATGATGGAAACCAGGTTTAATTGACTGTTTCAGTGTTGTACTTCATTACTACGTGATGCAATCCAGAAAAAGCCCAGCATCTAGCCATCAAGTATGAGAAATATGCGAAAGAATGAGCCTGATGAGAGCAAATCCCAGACCTAACCTAGACATAACATTCTCTAAAATATTGATCGAAACCAGGTTTAATTGACTGTTTCAGTGTGGTCCCACATTACTACGTGATCCAAACCAGAAAATAAACCAGGATCTGTCAAACGAGTATGTGAAGTGTGCGAAAGTATGAGCCTGATGAGAGCAAATCCCAGACCTAACCTAGACCTAACATGAATTATTCTCTAAAATATTGAGCGAAACTAGGTTTAATTGACTGTTTCAGTGTGGTCCCACATTACTACGTGATCCAAACCAGAAAAAACCCAGGATCCGTTCAACAAGTATGTGAAGAATGCGAAAGTATGAGTCTGATGAGTGAAAATCCCAGGCCTAACCTAGACCTAACATGCGTTATCCTCAAAAATATTGATCGAAACCTGGTTTAATCGACTGTTTCAGTGTGATACCACATTACTACGTGATCCAAACCAGAAAAAACCCAGGATCCGTTCAACAAGTATGTGAAGAATGCGAAAGTATGAGTCTGATCAGTGAAAATCTCAGGCCTTACCTAGACCTAACTTGCGTTGTCCTCTAAAATATTGATGAAAACCAGGTTTCATTGACTGTTTCAGTGTGGTACTACATCACTACGTGATGCAATCCAGAAAAAGCCCAGGATCTAGCCATGAAGTATGAGAAATATGCGAAAGTATGAGCCTGATGAGGGCAAATCCGAGACCTAACCCAGACCTAACATGCGTTATCCTCTAAAATATTTATCAAGACCAGGTTTAATTGGGTGTTTCAGTGTGGTTCCACATTACTAAGTGATCCAAACCAGAAAAAACCCAGGATCTGTTCAACATGTATGAGAAATATGCGAAAGAATGAGCCTGATGAAAGCAAATCCCAGACCTAACCTAGACGTCACATGAATTATTCTCTAAAATATTGATCGAAACCTGGTTTAATCGACTCTTTCAGTGTGGTACCACATTACTATGTTATCCAAACCAGAAAATAACCCAGGATCTGTTCAACGAGTATGTGAAGTGTGCGAAAGTATGAGTCTGATGGGGTCAAATCCCAGACCTATCCCAGACCTAACTTGCGTTATCCTCTAAAATATTGATTGAAACTAGGTTTAATCGACTGTTTCAGTGTGGTACCACATTACTACGTGATCCAAACCAGAAAAAACCCAGGATCAGTTCAACAAGTATGTGAAGAATGCGAAAGTATGAGTCTGATGAGTGAAAATCCCAGGGCTAACCTAGACCTAACATGCGTTATCCTCTAAAATATTGATCCAAACCAGGTTTAATGGACTGTTTCAGTGTGGTACCACACTACTACGTGATCCAAACCAGAAAAAACCCAGGATCTGTTCAACATGTATGTGAAAAACGCGAAAGTATGAGCATGATGAGGGCAAATCCCAGACCTATCCCAGACCTAACTTGCGTTGTCCTCTAAGATATTGATGGAAACCAGGTTTAATTGACTGTTTCTGTGTTGTACTTCATAACTGCGTGATGCAATCCAGAAAAAGCCCAGCATCTAGCCATCAAGTATGAGAAATATGCGAAAGAATGAGCCTGATGAGAGCAAATCCAAGTCCTAACCTAGACCTAACATGTATTATTCTCAAAAATATTGATCGAAACCAGGTTTAATTGATTGTTTCAGTGTGGTCCCACATTACTACGTGATCCAAACCAGAAAAAACCCAGGATCCGTAAAACAAGTATGTGAAGAATGCGAAAGTATGAGTCTGATGAGTGAAAATCCCCGACCTAACCTAGACCTAACATGCGTTATCCTGTAAAATATTGATCCAAACCAGGTTTAGTGGACTGTTTCAGTATGGTACCACACTACTACGTGATCCAAACCAGAAAAAACCCAGGATCTGTTCAACATGTATGTGAAAAACGCGAAAGTATGAGCCTGATGAGGGCAAATCCCAGACCTAACCTAGACCTAACTTGCGTTGTCCTCTAAGATATTGATGGAAACCAGGTTCAATTGACTGTTTCTGTGTTGTACTTCATTACTACGTGATGCAACCCAGAAAAAGCCCAGCATCTAGCCATCAAGTATGAGAAATATGCGAAAGTATGAGCCTGATGAGGGCAAATCCTAGACCTAACCCAGACCTAACATGCGTTATCCTCTAAAATATTTATCAAGACCAGGTTTAATTGATTGTTTCAGTGTGGTCCCACATTACTAAGTGATGCAAACCAGAAAAAACCCAGGATCTGTTCAACGAGTATGTGAAGTGTGCGAAAGTATGAGACTGATGGGGTCAAATCCCAGACCTATCCCAGACCTAACTTGCGTTATCCTCTAAAATATTGATTGAAACCAGGTTTAATCGACTGTTTCAGTGTGGTACCACATTACTACGTGATCCAAACCAGAAAAAACCCAGGATCAGTTCAACAAGTATGTGAAGAATGCGAAAGTATGAGTCTGATGAGTGAAAATCCCAGACCTAACCGAGGCCTAACATGCGTCATCCTCTAAAATATTGATTGAAACCAGGTTTAATTGACTGTTTCAGCGTGGTACCACATTACTACGTGACACAATCCAGAAACAGCCCAGGATCTAGCCATGAAGTATGAGAAATATGCGAAAGAATGAGCCTGATGAGAGCAAATCCCAGACCTAACCTAGACATCACATGAATTATTCTCTAAAATATTGATCGAAACCAGGTTTAATCGACTGTTTCAGTGTGGTACCACATCACTACGTGATCCAAACCAGAAAATACCCAGGATCTGTTCAACGAGTATGTGAACTGTGCGAAAGTCTGAGTCTGATGAGGTCAAATCCCAGACCAATCCCAGACTTAACTTGCGTTATCCTCTAAAATATTGATCGCAACCAGGTTTAATCGACTGTTTCAGTGTGGTACCACATTACTATGTGATCCAAACCAGAAAATAACCCAGGATCTGTTCAACGAGTATGTGAACTGTGCGAAAGTATGAGTCTGATGAGGGCAAATCCCAGACCTATCCCAGACCTAACATGCGTTATCCTCTAAAATATTTATCAAGATCAGGTATAATTGATTGTTTCAGTGTGGTCCCACACTACTACGTGATCCAAACCAGAAAAAACCCAGGATCTGTTCAACAAGTATGTGAAAAACGCGGAAAGTATGAGCCTGATGAGTGCAAATCCCAGACCTATCCCAGACCTAACTTGCGTTGTCCTGTAAGATAATGATGGAAACCAGGTTTAATTGACTGTTTCAGTGTTGTACTTCATTACTACGTGATGCAATCCAGAAAAAGCCCAGCATCTAGCCATCAAGTATGAGAAATATGCGAAAGAATGAGCCTGATGAGAGCAAATCCCAGACCTAACCTAGACATAACATTCTCTAAAATATTGATCGAAACCAGGTTTAATTGACTGTTTCAGTGTGGTCCCACATTACTACGTGATCCAAACCAGAAAATAACCCAGGATCTGTCAAACGAGTATGTGAAGTGTGCGAAAGTATGAGCCTGATGAGAGCAAATCCCAGACCTAACCTAGACCTAACATGAATTATTCTCTAAAATATTGAGCGAAACTAGGTTTAATTGACTGTTTCAGTGTGGTCCCACATTACTACGTGATCCAAACCAGAAAAAACCCAGGATCCGTTCAACAAGTATGTGAAGAATGCGAAAGTATGAGTCTGATGAGTGAAAATCCCAGGCCTAACCTAGACCTAACATGCGTTATCCTCAAAAATATTGATCGAAACCTGGTTTAATCGACTGTTTCAGTGTGATACCACATTACTACGTGATCCAAACCAGAAAAAACCCAGGATCCGTTCAACAAGTATGTGAAGAATGCGAAAGTATGAGTCTGATCAGTGAAAATCTCAGGCCTTACCTAGACCTAACTTGCGTTGTCCTCTAAAATATTGATGAAAACCAGGTTTCATTGACTGTTTCAGTGTGGTACTACATCACTACGTGATGCAATCCAGAAAAAGCCCAGGATCTAGCCATCAAGTATGAGAAATATGCGAAAGAATGAGCCTGATGAGAGCAAATCCCAGACCTAACCTAGACCTAACATGCGTTATCCTCTAAAATATTGAGCGAAACCAGGCTTAATGAACTGTTTCAGTGTGGTCCCACATTACTACGTGATCCAAACCAGAAAAAACCCAGGATCAGTTCAACAAGTATGTGAAGAATGCGAAAGTATGAGTCTGATGAGTGAAAGTCCCAGACCTAACCGAGGCCTAACATGCGTTATCCTCTAAAATATTGATTGAAACCAGGTTTAATTGACTGTTTCAGCGTGGTACCACATTACTACGTGATACAATCCAGAAACAGCCCAGGATCTAGCCATGAAGTATGAGAAATATGCGAAAGTATGAGCCTGATGAGGGCAAATCCGAGACCTAACCCAGACCTAACATGCGTTATCCTCTAAAATATTTATCAAGACCAGGTTTAATTGGGTGTTTCAGTGTGGTTCCACATTACTAAGTGATCCAAACCAGAAAAAACCCAGGATCTGTTCAACATGTATGAGAAATATGCGAAAGAATGAGCCTGATGAAAGCAAATCCCAGACCTAACCTAGACGTCACATGAATTATTCTCTAAAATATTGATCGAAACCTGGTTTAATCGACTCTTTCAGTGTGGTACCACATTACTATGTTATCCAAACCAGAAAATAACCCAGGATCTGTTCAACGAGTATGTGAAGTGTGCGAAAGTATGAGTCTGATGGGGTCAAATCCCAGACCTATCCCAGACCTAACTTGCGTTATCCTCTAAAATATTGATTGAAACTAGGTTTAATCGACTGTTTCAGTGTGGTACCACATTACTACGTGATCCAAACCAGAAAAAACCCAGGATCAGTTCAACAAGTATGTGAAGAATGCGAAAGTATGAGTCTGATGAGTGAAAATCCCAGGGCTAACCTAGACCTAACATGCGTTATCCTCTAAAATATTGATCCAAACCAGGTTTAATGGACTCTTTCAGTGTGGTACCACACTACTACGTGATACAAACCAGAAAAAACCCAGGATCTGTTCAACAAGTATGTGAAAAACGCGAAGGTATGAGCCTGATGAGGGCAAATGCCAGACCTATCCCAGACCTAACTTGTGTTGTCCTCTAAGATATTGATGGAAACCAGGTTTAATTGACTGTTTCAGTGTTGCACTTCATTACTACGTGATGCAATCCAGAAAAAGCCCAGGATCTAGCCATCAAGTATGAGAAATATGCGAAAGAATGAGCCTGATGAGAGCAAATCCCAGACCTAACCTAGACCTAACATGAATTATTCTCCAAAATGTTGATCGAAACCAGGTTTAATTGACTGTTTCAGTGTGGTCCCACATTACTACGTGATCCAAACCAGAAAAAACCTAGGATCCGTTCAACAAGTATGTGAAGAATGCGAAAGTATGAGCCTGACGAGTGAAAATCCCAGGCCTAACCTAGACCTAACATGCGTTATCCTCAAAAATATTGATCGAAACCTGGTTTAATCGACTGTTTCAGTGTGGTACCACATCACTACGTGATCCAAACCAGAAAATACCCAGGATCTGTTCAACGAGTATGTGAAGTGTGCGAAAGTGTGAGTCTGATGAGGTCAAATCCCAGACCAATCCCAGACTTAACTTGCGTTATCCTCTAAAATATTGATCGAAACCAGGTTTAATCGACTGTTTCAGTGTGGTACCACATTACTACGTGATCCAAACCAGAAAAAACCCAGGATCCGTTCAACAAGTATGTGAAGAATGCGAAAGTGTGAGTCTGATGAGTGAAAATCCCAGACCTAACCTAGACCTAACATGCGTTACCCTGTAAAATATTGATCCAAACCAGGTTTAATGGACTGTTTCAGTGTGGTACCATACTACTACGTGATCCAAACCAGAAAAAACCCAGGATCTGTTCAACATGTATGTGAAAAACGCAAAAGTATGAGCCTGATGAGGGCAAATCCCAGACCTATCCCAGACCTAACTTGCGTTGTCCTCTAAGATATTGATGGAAACCAGGTTTAATTGACTGCTTCAGTGTGGTCCCACATTACTACGTGATCCAAACCAGAAAAAACCCGGGATCCGTACAACAAGTATGTGAAGAATGCGAAAGTATGAGTCTGATGAGGCAAATTCCCCGACCTAACCTAGACCTAACATGCGTTATCCTCTAAAATATTGATCCAAACCAGGTTTAATGGACTGTTTCAGTGTGGTACCATACTACTACGTGATCCAAACCAGAAAAAACCCAGGATCTGTTCAACATGTATGTGAAAAACGCGAAAGTATGAGCCTGATGAGGGCAAATCCCAGACCTATCCCAGATCTAACTTGCGTTGTCCTCTAAGATATTGATGGAAACCAGGTTTAATTGACTGTTTCTGTGTTGTACTTCATTACTACGTGATGCAATCCAGAAAAAGCGCAGCATCTAGCCATCAAGTATGAGAAATATGCGAAAGAATGAGCCTGATGAGAGCAAATCCCAGACCTAACCTAGACCTAACATGTATTATTCTCAAAAATATTGATCGAAACCAGGTTTAATTGACTGTTTCAGTGTGGTCCCTCATTACTACGTGATCCAAACCAGAAAAAACCCAGGATCCGTTCAACAAGTATGTGAAGAATGCGAAAGTATGAGTCTGATGAGTGAAAATCCCAGACCTAACCGAGGCCTAACATGCGTCATCCTCTAAAATATTGATTGAAACCAGGTTTAATTGACTGTTTCAGCGTGGTACCACATTACTACGTGATACAATCCAGAAACAGCCCAGGATCTAGCCATGAAGTATGAGAAATATGCGAAAGTATGAGCCTGATGAGGGCAAATCCTAGACCTAACCCAGACCTAACATGCGTCATCCTCTAAAATATTTATCAAGACCAGGTTTAATTGATTGTTTCAGTGTGGTCCCACATTACTAAGTGATGCAAACCAGAAAAAACCCAGGATCTGTTCAACGAGTATGTGAAGTGTGCGAAAGTATGAGACTGATGGGGTCAAATCCCAGACCTATCCCAGACCTAACTTGCGTTATCCTCTAAAATATTGATTGAAACCAGGTTTAATCGACTGTATCAGTGTGGTACCACATTACTACGTGATCCAAACCAGAAAAAACCCAGGATCAGTTCAACAAGTATGTGAAGAATGGGAAAGTATGAGTCTGATGAGTGAAAATCCCAGACCTAACCGAGGCCTAACATGCGTCATCCTCTAAAATATTGATTGAAACCAGGTTTAATTGACTGTTTCAGCGTGGTACCACATTACTACGTGATACAATCCAGAAACAGCCCAGGATCTAGCCATGAAGTATGAGAAATATGCGAAAGAATGAGCCTGATGAGAGCAAATCCCAGACATAACCTAGACATCACATGAATTATTCTCTAAAATATTGATCGAAACCAGGTTTAATCGACTGTTTCAGTGTGGTACCACATCACTACGTGATCCAAACCAGAAAATACCCAGGATCTGTTCAACGAGTATGTGAACTGTGCGAAAGTGTGAGTCTGATGAGGTCAAATCCCAGACCAATCCCAGACTTAACTTGCGTTATCCTCTAAAATATTGATCGCAACCAGGTTTAATCGACTGTTTCAGTGTGGTACCACATCACTACGTGATCCAAACCAGAAAATACCCAGGATCTGTTCAACGAGTATGTGAACTGTGCGAAAGTGTGAGTCTGATGAGGTCAAATCCCAGACCAATCCCAGACTTAACATGCGTTATCCTCAAAAATATTGATCGAAACCTGGTTTAATCGACTGTTTCAGTGTGATACCACATTACTACGTGATCCAAACCAGAAAAAACCCAGGATCCGTTCAACAAGTATGTGAAGAATGCGAAAGTATGAGTCTGATCAGTGAAAATCTCAGGCCTTACCTAGACCTAACTTGCGTTGTCCTCTAAAATATTGATGAGAACCAGGTTTCATTGACTGTTTCAGTGTGGTACTACATTACTACTTGATGCAATCCAGAAAAAGCCCAGGATCTAGCCATCAAGTATGAGAAATATGCGAAAGAATGAGCCTGATGAGAGCAAATCCCAGACCTAACCTAGACCTAACATGCGTTATCCTCTAAAATATTGAGCGAAACCAGGCTTAATGAACTGTTTCAGTGTGGTCCCACATTACTACGTGATCCAAACCAGAAAAAACCCAGGATCAGTTCAACAAGTATGTGAAGAATGCGAAAGTATGAGTCTGATGAGTGAAAATCCCAGACCTAACCGAGGCCTAACATGCGTTATCCTCTAAAATATTGATTGAAACCAGGTTTAATTGACTGTTTCAGCGTGGTACCACATTACTACGTGATACAATCCAGAAACAGCCCAGGATCTAGCCATGAAGTATGAGATATATGCGAAAGTATGAGCCTGATGAGGGCAAATTCTAGACCTAACCCAGACCTAACATGCGTTATCCTCTAAAATATTTATCAAGACCAGGTTTAATTGGGTGTTTCAGTGTGGTTCCACATTACTAAGTGATCCAAACCAGAAAAAACCCAGGATCTGTTCAACATGTATGAGAAATATGCGAAAGAATGAGCCTGATGAAAGCAAATCCCAGACCTAACCTAGACGTCACATGAATTATTCTCTAAAATATTGATCGAAACCTGGTTTAATCGACTCTTTCAGTGTGGTACCACATTACTATGTTATCCAAACCAGAAAATAACCCAGGATCTGTTCAACGAGTATGTGAAGTGTGCGAAAGTATGAGTCTGATGGGGTCAAATCCCAGACCTATCCCAGACCTAACTTGCGTTATCCTCTAAAATATTGATTGAAACTAGGTTTAATCGACTGTTTCAGTGTGGTACCACATTACTACGTGATCCAAACCAGAAAAAACCCAGGATCAGTTCAACAAGTATGTGAAGAATGCGAAAGTATGAGTCTGATGAGTGAAAATCCCAGGGCTAACCTAGACCTAACATGCGTTATCCTCTAAAATATTGATCCAAACCAGGTTTAATGGACTCTTTCAGTGTGGTACCACACTACTACGTGATACAAACCAGAAAAAACCCAGGATCTGTTCAACAAGTATGTGAAAAACGCGAAAGTATGAGCCTGATGAGGGCAAATGCCAGACCTATCCCAGACCTAACTTGCGTTGTCCGCTAAGATATTGATGGAAACCAGGTTTAATTGACTGTTTCAGTGTTGCACTTCATTACTACGTGATGCAATCCAGAAAAAGCCCAGGATCTAGCCATCAAGTATGAGATATATGCGAAAGAATGAGCCTGATGAGAGCAAATCCCAGACATAACCTAGACCTAACATGAATTATTCTCCAAAATGTTGATCGAAACCAGGTTTAATTGACTGTTTCAGTGTGGTCCCACATTACTACGTGATCCAAACCAGAAAAAACCCAGGATCAGTTCAACAAGTATGTGAAGAATGCGAAAGTATGAGTCTGATGAGTGAAAATCCCAGGGCTAACCTAGACCTAACATGCGTTATCCTCTAAAATATTGATCCAAACCAGGTTTAATGGACTGTTTCAGTGTGGTACCATACTACTACGTGATCCAAACCAGAAAAAACCCAGGATCTGTTCAACATGTATGTGAAAAACGCAAAAGTATGAGCCTGATGAGGGCAAATCCCAGACCTATCCCAGACCTAACTTGCGTTGTCCTCTAAGATATTGATGGAAACCAGGTTTAATTGACTGCTTCAGTGTGGTCCCACATTACTACGTGATCCAAACCAGAAAAAACCCGGGATCCGTACAACAAGTATGTGAAGAATGCGAAAGTATGAGTCTGATGAGTCAAATTCCCCGACCTAACCTAGACCTAACATGCGTTATCCTCTAAAATATTGATCCAAACCAGGTTTAATGGACTGTTTCAGTGTGGTACCACACTACTACGTGATCCAAACCAGAAAAAACCCAGGATCTGTTCAACAAGTATGTGAAAAACGCAAAAGTATGAGTCTGATGAGGGCAAATCCCCGACCTATCCCAGACCTAACATGCGTTATCCTCTAAAATATTTATCAAGACCAGGTTTAATTGATTGTTTCAGTGTAGTTCCACATTACTACGTGATCCAAACCAGAAAAAACCCAGGATCTGATCAACGAGTATGTGAAGTGTGCGAAAGTATGAGTCTGATGAGGGCAAATCCCCGACCTATCCCAGACCTAACTTGCGTTGTCCTCTAAGATATTGATGGAAACCAGGTTTAATTGACTGTTTCAGCGTGGTACCACATTACTACGTGATACAATCCAGAAACAGCCCAGGATCTAGCCATGAAGTATGAGAAATATGCGAAAGTATGAGCCTGATGAGAGCAAATCCCAGACCTAATCTAGACCTAACATGCGTTATCCTCTAAAATATTGAGCGAAACCAGGTTTAATGAACTGTTTCAGTGTGGTCCCACATTACTACGTGATCCAAACCAGAAAAAACCCAGGATCCGTTCAACAAGTATGTGAAGAATGCGAAAGTATGAGTCTGATGAGTGAAAATCCCAGACCTAACCGAGGCCTAACATGCGTCATCCTCTAAAATATTGATTGAAACCAGGTTTAATTGACTGTTTCAGCGTGGTACCACATTACTACGTGATCCAAACCAGAAAAAACCCAGGATCCGTTCAACAAGTATGTGAAGAATGCGAAAGTATGAGTCTGATGAGTGAAAATCCCAGACCTAACCGAGGCCTAACATGCGTCATCCTCTAAAATATTGATTGAAACCAGGTTTAATTGACTGTTTCAGCGTGGTACCACATTACTACGTGATACAATCCAGAAACAGCCCAGGATCTAGCCATGAAGTATGAGAAATATGCGAAAGAATGAGCCTGATGAGAGCAAATCCCAGACCTAACCTAGACATCACATGAATTATTCTCTAAAATATTGATCGAAACCTGGTTTAATCGACTGTTTCAGTGTGGTACCACATTACTATGTTATCCAAACCAGAAAATAACCCAGGATCTGTTCAACGAGTATGTGAAGTGTGCGAAAGTATGAGTCTGATGGGGTCAAATCCCAGACCTATCCCAGACCTAACTTGCGTTATCCTCTAAAATATTGATTGAAACCAGGTTTAATCGACTGTTTCAGTGTGGTACCATATTACTACGTGATCTAATCCAGAAATAGCCCAGGATCTAGCCATGAAGTATGAGAAATATGCGAAAGTATGAGTCTGATGAGTGAAAATCCCAGGGCTAACCTAGACCTAACATGCGTTATCCTCTAAAATATTGATCCAAACCAGGTTTAATGGACTCTTTCAGTGTGGTACCACACTACTACGTGATAAAAACCAGAAAAAACCCAGGATCTAGCCATGAAGTATGAGAAATATGCGAAAGTATGAGTCTGATGAGTGAAAATCCCAGGGCTAACCTAGACCTAACATGCGTTATCCTCTAAAATATTGATCGCAACCAGGTTTAATCGACTGTTTCAGTGTGGTACCACATCACTACGTGATCCAAACCAGAAAATACCCAGGATCTGTTTAACGAGTATGTGAAGTGTGCGAAAGTGTGAGTTTGATAAAGTCAAATCCCAGACCAATCCCAGACTTAACTTGCGTTATCCTCTAAAATATTGATCGCAACCAGGTTTAATCGACTGTTTCAGTGTGGTACCACATTACTATGTGATCCAAACCAGAAAATAACCCAGGATCTGTTCAACGAGTATGTGAACTGTGCGAAAGTATGAGTTTGATGAGGTCAAATCCCAGACCAATCCCAGACTTAACTTGCGTTATCCTCTAAAATATTGATCGCAACCAGGTTTAATCGACTGTTTCAGTGTGGTACCACATTACTACGTGATCCAAACCAGAAAAAACCCAGGATCCGTTCAACAAGTATGTGAAGAATGCGAATGTATGAGTCTGATCAGTGAAAATCTCAGGCCTTACCTAGACCTAACTTGCGTTGTCCTCTAAAATATTGATGAAAACCAGGTTTCATTGACAGTTTCAGTGTGGTACTACATTACTACGTGATGCAATCCAGAAAAAGCCCAGGATCTAGCCATCAAGTATGAGAAATATGCGAAAGAATGAGCCTGATGAGAGCAAATCCCAGACCTAACCTAGACCTAACATGCGTTATCCTCTAAAATATTGAGCGAAACCAGGTTTAATGAACTGTTTCAGTGTGGTCCCACATTACTACGTGATCCAAACCAGAAAAAACCCAGGATCCGTTCAACAAGTATGTGAAGAATGCGAAAGTATGAGTCTGATGAGTGAAAATCCCAGACCTAACCGAGGCCTAACATGCGTCATCCTCTAAAATATTGATTGAAACCAGGTTTAATTGACTGTTTCAGCGTGGTACCACATTACTACGTGATACAATCCAGAAACAGCCCAGGATCTAGCCATGAAGTATGAGAAATATGCGAAAGTATGAGCCTGATGAGGGCAAATCCTAGACCTAACCCAGACCTAACATGCGTTATCCTCTAAAATATTTATCAAGACCAGGTTTAATTGATTGTTTCAGTGTGGTCCCACATTACTAAGTGATGCAAACCAGAAAAAACCCAGGATCTGTTCAACGAGTATGTGAAGTGTGCGAAAGTATGAGACTGATGGGGTCAAATCCCAGACCTATCCCAGACCTAACTTGCGTTATCCTCTAAAATATTGATTGAAACCAGGTTTAATCGACTGTTTCAGTGTGGTACCACATTACTACGTGATCCAAACCAGAAAAAACCCAGGATCAGTTCAACAAGTATGTGAAGAATGCGAAAGTATGAGTCTGATGAGTGAAAATCCCAGACCTAACCGAGGCCTAACATGCGTCATCCTCTAAAATATTGATTGAAACCAGGTTTAATTGACTGTTTCAGCGTGGTACCACATTACTACGTGATACAATCCAGAAACAGCCCAGGATCTAGCCATGAAGTATGAGAAATATGCGAAAGAATGAGCCTGATGAGAGCAAATCCCAGACCTAACCTAGACATCACATGAATTATTCTCTAAAATATTGATCGAAACCTGGTTTAATCGACTGTTTCAGTGTGGTACCACATTACTATGTTATCCAAACCAGAAAATAACCCAGGATCTGTTCAACGAGTATGTGAAGTGTGCGAAAGTATGAGTCTGATGGGGTCAAATCCCAGACCTATCCCAGACCTAACTTGCGTTATCCTCTAAAATATTGATTGAAACCAGGTTTAATCGACTGTTTCAGTGTGGTACCATATTACTACGTGATCTAATCCAGAAATAGCCCAGGATCTAGCCATGAGGTATGAGAAATATGCGAAAGTATGAGTCTGGTGAGTGAAAATCCCAGGGCTAACCTAGACCTAACATGCGTTATCCTCTAAAATATTGATCCAAACCAGGTTTAATGGACTCTTTCAGTGTGGTACCACACTACTACGTGATAAAGACCAGAAAAAACCCAGGATCTAGCCATGAAGTATGAGAAATATGCGAAAGTATGAGTCTGATGAGTGAAAATCCCAGGGCTAACCTAGACCTAACATGCGTTATCCTCTAAAATATTGATCGCAACCAGGTTTAATCGACTGTTTCAGTGTGGAACCACATCACTACGTGATCCAAACCAGAAAATACCCAGGATCTGTTTAACGAGTATGTGAAGTGTGCGAATGTGTGAGTTTGATGAGGTCAAATCCCAGACCAATCCCAGACTTAACTTGCGTTATCCTCTAAAATATTGATCGCAACCAGGTTTAATCGACTGTTTCAGTGTGGTACCACATTACTATGTGATCCAAACCAGAAAATAACCCAGGATCTGTTCAACGAGTATGTGAACTGTGCGAAAGTATGAGCCTGATGAGTGAAAATCCCCGACCTAACCTAGACCTAACATGCGTTATCCTCTAAAATATTGATCCAAACCAGGTTTAATGGACTGTTTCAGTGTGGTACCACACTACTACGTGATCCAAACCAGAAAAAACCCAGGATCTGTTCAACATGTATGTGAAAAACGCGAAAGTATGAGCATGATGAGGGCAAATCCCAGACCTATCCCAGACCTAACATGCGTTGTCCTCTAAGATATTGATGGAAACCAGGTTTAATTGACTGTTTCTGTGTTGTACTTCATTACTACGTGATGCAATCCAGAAAAAGCCCAGCATCTAGCCATCAAGTATGAGAAATATGCGAAAGAATGAGCCTGATGAGAGCAAATCCAAGACCTAACCTAGACCTAACATGTATTATTCTCAAAAATATTGATCGAAACCAGGTTTAATTGACTGTTTCAGTGTGGTCCCACATTACTACGTGATCCAAACCAGAAAAAACCCAGGATCCGTACAACAAGTATGCGAAGAATGCGAAAGTATGAACCTGATGAGTGAAAATCCCAGGCCTGACCTAGACCTAACATGCGTTATCCTCAAAAATATTGGTCGAAACCTGGTATAATCGACTGTTTCAGTGTGGTACCACATTACTATGTGATCCAAACCAGAAAATAACCCAGGATCTGTTCAACGAGTATGTGAAGTGTGCGAAAGTATGAGTCTGATGAGGGCAAATCCCCGACCTATCCCAGACCTAACATGCGTTATCCTCTAAAATATTTATCAAGACCAGGTTTAATTGATTGTTTCAGTGTAGTTCCACATTACTACGTGATCCAAACCAGAAAAAACCCAGGATCTGATCAACGAGTATGTGAAGTGTGCGAAAGTATGAGTCTGATGAGGGCAAATCCCCGACCTATCCCAGACCTAACTTGCGTTGTCCTCTAAGATATTGATGGAAACCAGGTTTAATTGACTGTTTCTGTGTTGTACTTCATTACTACGTGATGCAATCCAGAAAAAGCCCAGGATCTAGCCATCAAGTATGAGAAATATGCGAAAGAATGAGCCTGATGAGAGCAAATCCCAGACCTAACCTAGACCTAACATGCGTTATCCTCTAAAATATTGAGCGAAACCAGGTTTAATGAACTGTTTCAGTGTGGTCCCACATTACTACGTGATCCAAACCAGAAAAAACCCAGGATCCGTTCAACAAGTATGTGAAGAATGCGAAAGTATGAGTCTGATGAGTGAAAATCCCAGACCTAACCGAGGCCTAACATGCGTCATCCTCTAAAATATTGATTGAAACCAGGTTTAATTGACTGTTTCAGCGTGGTACCACATTACTACGTGATACAATCCAGAAACAGCCCAGGATCTAGCCATGAAGTATGAGAAATATGCGAAAGTATGAGCCTGATGAGGGCAAATCCTAGACCTAACCCAGACCTAACATGCGTTATCCTCTAAAATATTTATCAAGACCAGGTTTAATTGATTGTTTCAGTGTGGTCCCACATTACTAAATGATGCAAACCAGAAAAAACCCAGGATCTGTTCAACGAGTATGTGAAGTGTGCGAAAGTATGAGACTGATGGGGTCAAATCCCAGACCTATCCCAGACCTAACTTGCGTTATCGTCTAAAATATTGATTGAAACCAGGTTTAATCGACTGTTTCAGTGTGGTACCATATTACTACGTGATCTAATCCAGAAATAGCCCAGGATCTAGCCATGAAGTATGAGAAATATGCGAAAGTATGAGTCTGATGAGTGAAAATCCCAGGGCTAACCTAGACCTAACTTGCGATATCGTCTAAAATATTGATTGAAACCAGGTTTAATCGACTGTTTCAGTGTGGTCCCACATTACTACGTGATCCAAACCAGAAAAAACCCAGGATCCGTTCAACAAGTATGTGAAGAATGCGAAAGTATGAGTCTGATGAGTGAAAATCCCAGACCTAACCGAGGCCTAACATGCGTCATCCTCTAAAATATTGATTGAAACCAGGTTTAATTGACTGTTTCAGCGTGGTACCACATTACTACGTGATACAATCCAGAAACAGCCCAGCATCTAGCCATGAAGTATGAGAAATATGCGAAAGAATGAGCCTGATGAGAGCAAATCCCAGACCTAACCTAGACATCACATGAATTATTCTCTAAAATATTGATCGAAACCTGGTTTAATCGACTGTTTCAGTGTGGTACCACATTACTGTGTTATCCAAACCAGAAAATAACCCAGGATCTGTTCAACGAGTATGTGAAGTGTGCGAAAGTATGAGTCTGATGGGGTCAAATCCCAGACCTATCCCAGACCTAACTTGCGTTATCCTCTAAAATATTGATTGAAACCAGGTTTAATCGACTGTTTCAGTGTGGTACCATATTACTACGTGATCTAATCCAGAAATAGCCCAGGATCTAGCCATGAAGTATGAGAAATATGCGAAAGTATGAGTCTGATGAGTGAAAATCCCAGGGCTAACCTAGACCTAACATGCGTTATCCTCTAAAATATTGATCCAAACCAGGTTTAATGGACTCTTTCAGTGTGGTACCACACTACTACGTGATAAAAACCAGAAAAAACCCAGGATCTAGCCATCAAGTATGAGAAATATGCGAAAGTATGAGTCTGATGAGTGAAAATCCCAGGGCTAACCTAGACCTAACATGCGTTATCCTCTAAAATATTGATCGCAACCAGGTTTAATCGACTGTTTCAGTGTGGTACCACATCACTACGTGATCCAAACCAGAAAATACCCAGGATCTGTTTAACGAGTATGTGAAGTGTGCGAAAGTGTGAGTTTGATGAGGTCAAATCCCAGACCAATCCCAGACTTAACTTGCGTTATCCTCTAAAATATTGATCGCAACCAGGTTTAATCGACTGTTTCAGTGTGGTACCACATTACTATGTGATCCAAACCAGAAAATAACCCAGGATCTGTTCAACGAGTATGTGAACTGTGCGAAAGTATGAGTTTGATGAGGTCAAATCCCAGACCAATCCCAGACTTAACTTGCGTTATCCTCTAAAATATTGATCGCAACCAGGTTTAATCGACTGTTTCAGTGTGGTACCACATTACTACGTGATCCAAACCAGAAAAAACCCAGGATCCGTTCAACAAGTATGTGAAGAATGCGAATGTATGAGTCTGATCAGTGAAAATCTCAGGCCTTACCTAGACCTAACTTGCGTTGTCCTCTAAAATATTGATGAAAACCAGGTTTCATTGACAGTTTCAGTGTGGTACTACATTACTACGTGATGCAATCCAGAAAAAGCCCAGGATCTAGCCATCAAGTATGAGAAATATGCGAAAGAATGAGCCTGATGAGAGCAAATCCCAGACCTAACCTAGACCTAACATGCGTTATCCTCTAAAATATTGAGCGAAACCAGGTTTAATGAACTGTTTCAGTGTGGTCCCACATTACTACGTGATCCAAACCAGAAAAAACCCAGGATCCGTTCAACAAGTATGTGAAGAATGCGAAAGTATGAGTCTGATGAGTGAAAATCCCAGACCTAACCGAGGCCTAACATGCGTCATCCTCTAAAATATTGATTGAAACCAGGTTTAATTGACTGTTTCAGCGTGGTACCACATTACTACGTGATACAATCCAGAAACAGCCCAGGATCTAGCCATGAAGTATGAGAAATATGCGAAAGTATGAGCCTGATGAGGGCAAATCCTAGACCTAACCCAGACCTAACATGCGTTATCCTCTAAAATATTTATCAAGACCAGGTTTAATTGATTGTTTCAGTGTGGTCCCACATTACTAAGTGATGCAAACCAGAAAAAACCCAGGATCTGTTCAACGAGTATGTGAAGTGTGCGAAAGTATGAGACTGATGGGGTCAAATCCCAGACCTATCCCAGACCTAACTTGCGTTATCCTCTAAAATATTGATTGAAACCAGGTTTAATCGACTGTTTCAGTGTGGTACCACATTACTACGTGATCCAAACCAGAAAAAACCCAGGATCAGTTCAACAAGTATGTGAAGAATGCGAAAGTATGAGTCTGATGAGTGAAAATCCCAGACCTAACCGAGGCCTAACATGCGTCATCCTCTAAAATATTGATTGAAACCAGGTTTAATTGACTGTTTCAGCGTGGTACCACATTACTACGTGATACAATCCAGAAACAGCCCAGGATCTAGCCATGAAGTATGAGAAATATGCGAAAGAATGAGCCTGATGAGAGCAAATCCCAGACCTAACCTAGACATCACATGAATTATTCTCTAAAATATTGATCGAAACCTGGTTTAATCGACTGTTTCAGTGTGGTACCACATTACTATGTTATCCAAACCAGAAAATAACCCAGGATCTGTTCAACGAGTATGTGAAGTGTGCGAAAGTATGAGTCTGATGGGGTCAAATCCCAGACCTATCCCAGACCTAACTTGCGTTATCCTCTAAAATATTGATTGAAACCAGGTTTAATCGACTGTTTCAGTGTGGTACCATATTACTACGTGATCTAATCCAGAAATAGCCCAGGATCTAGCCATGAGGTATGAGAAATATGCGAAAGTATGAGTCTGGTGAGTGAAAATCCCAGGGCTAACCTAGACCTAACATGCGTTATCCTCTAAAATATTGATCCAAACCAGGTTTAATGGACTCTTTCAGTGTGGTACCACACTACTACGTGATAAAGACCAGAAAAAACCCAGTATCTAGCCATGAAGTATGAGAAATATGCGAAAGTATGAGTCTGATGAGTGAAAATCCCAGGGCTAACCTAGACCTAACATGCGTTATCCTCTAAAATATTGATCGCAACCAGGTTTAATCGACTGTTTCAGTGTGGAACCACATCACTACGTGATCCAAACCAGAAAATACCCAGGATCTGTTTAACGAGTATGTGAAGTGTGCGAATGCGTGAGTTTGATGAGGTCAAATCCCAGACCAATCCCAGACTTAACTTGCGTTATCCTCTAAAATATTGATCGCAACCAGGTTTAATCGACTGTTTCAGTGTGGTACCACATTACTATGTGATCCAAACCAGAAAATAACCCAGGATCTGTTCAACGAGTATGTGAACTGTGCGAAAGTATGAGTCTGATGAGGGCAAATCCCAGACCTATCCCAGACCTAACATGCGTTATCCTCTAAAATATTTATCAAGATCAGGTATAATTGATTGTTTCAGTGTGGTCCCACACTACTACGTGATCCAAACCAGAAAAAACCCAGGATCTGTTCAACAAGTATGTGAAAAACGCGGAAAGTATGAGCCTGATGAGGGCAAATCCCAGACCTATCCCAGACCTAACTTGCGTTGTCCTCTAAGATAATGATGGAAACCAGGTTTAATTGACAGTTTCAGTGTTGTACTTCATTACTACGTGATGCAATCCAGAAAAAGCCCAGCATCTAGCCATCAAGTATGAGAAATATGCGAAAGAATGAGCCTGATGAGAGCAAATCCCAGACCTAACCTAGACATAACATTCTCTAAAATATTGATCGAAACCAGGTTTAATTGACTGTTTCAGTGTGGTCCCACATTACTACGTGATCCAAACCAGAAAATAACCCAGGATCTGTCAAACGAGTATGTGAAGTGTGCGAAAGTATGAGCCTGATGAGAGCAAATCCCAGACCTAACCTAGACCTAACATGAATTATTCTCTAAAATATTGAGCGAAACTAGGTTTAATTGACTGTTTCAGTGTGGTCCCACATTACTACGTGATCCAAACCAGAAAAAACCCAGGATCCGTTCAACAAGTATGTGAAGAATGCGAAAGTATGAGTCTGATGAGTGAAAATTCCAGGCCTAACCTAGACCTAACATGCGTTATCCTCAAAAATATTGATCGAAACCTGGTTTAATCGACTGTTTCAGTGTGGTACCACATTACTACGTGATCCAAACCAGAAAAAACACAGGATCCGTTCAACAAGTATGTGAAGAATGCGAAAGTATGAGTCTGATCAGTGAAAATCTCAGGCCTTACCTAGACCTAACTTGCGTTGTCCTCTAAAATATTGATGAAAACCAGGTTTCATTGACTGTTTCAGTGTGGTACTACATTACTACGTGATGCAATCCAGAAAAAGCCCAGGATCTAGCCATCAAGTATGAGAAATATGCGAAAGAATGAGCCTGATGAGAGCAAATCCCAGACCTAACCTAGACCTAACATGCGTTATCCTCTAAAATATTGAGCGAAACCAGGCTTAATGAACTGTTTCAGTGTGGTCCCACATTACTACGTGATCCAAACCAGAAAAAACCCAGGATCAGTTCAACAAGTATGTGAAGAATGCGAAAGTATGAGTCTGATGAGTGAAAATCCCAGACCTAACCGAGGCCTAACATGCGTTATCCTCTAAAATATTGATTGAAACCAGGTTTAATTGACTGTTTCTGCGTGGTACCACATTACTACGTGATACAATCCAGAAACAGCCCAGGATCTAGCCATGAAGTATGAGAAATATGCGAAAGTATGAGCCTGATGAGGGCAAATCCTAGACCTAACCCAGACCTAACATGCGTTATCCTCTAAAATATTTATCAAGACCAGGTTTAATTGGGTGTTTCAGTGTGGTTCCACATTACTAAGTGATCCAAACCAGAAAAAACCCAGGATCTGTTCAACATGTATGAGAAATATGCGAAAGAATGAGCCTGATGAAAGCAAATCCCAGACCTAACCTAGACGTCACATGAATTATTCTCTAAAATATTGATCGAAACCTGGTTTAATCGACTGTTTCAGTGTGGTACCACATCACTACGTGATCCAAACCAGAAAATACCCAGGATCTGTTCAACGAGTATGTGAAGTGTGCGAAAGTGTGAGTCTGATGAGGTCAAATCCCAGGGCTAGCCTAGACCTAACATGCGTTATCCTCTAAAATATTGATTGAAACTAGGTTTAATCGACTGTTTCAGTGTGGTACCACATTACTACGTGATCTAAACCAGAAAAAACCCAGGATCAGTTCAACAAGTATGTGAAGAATGCGAAAGTATGAGTCTGATGAGTGAAAATCCCAGGGCTAACCTAGACCTAACATGCGTTATCCTCTAAAATATTGATCCAAACCAGGTTTAATGGACTCTTTCAGTGTGGTACCACACTACTACGTGATACAAACCAGAAAAAACCCAGGATCTGTTCAACAAGTATGTGAAAAACGCGAAAGTATGAGCCTGATGAGGGCAAATGCCAGACCTATCCCAGACCTGACTTGCGTTGTCCTCTAAGATATTGATGGAAACCAGGTTTAATTGACTGTTTCAGTGTTGCACTTCATTACTACGTGATGCAATCCAGAAAAAGCCCAGGATCTAGCCATCAAGTATGAGAAATATGCGAAAGAATGAGCCTGATGAGAGCAAATCCCAGACCTAACCTAGACCTAACATGAATTATTCTCCAAAATGTTGATCGAAACCTGGTTTAATTGACTGTTTCAGTGTGGTCCCACATTACTACGTGATCCAAACCAGAAAAAACCTAGGATCCGTTCAACAAGTATGTGAAGAATGCGAAAGTATGAGCCTGACGAGTGAAAATCCCAGGCCTAACCTAGACCTAACATGCGTTATCCTCAAAAATATTGATCGAAACCTGGTTTAATCGACTGTTTCAGTGTGGTACCACATCACTACGTGATCCAAACCAGAAAATACCCAGGATCTGTTCAACGAGTATGTGAAGTGTGCGAAAGTGTGAGTCTGATGAGGTCAAATCCCAGACCAATCCCAGACTTAACTTGCGTTATCCTCTAAAATATTGATGGAAACCATGTTTAATCGACTGTTTCAGTGTGGTACCACATTACTACGTGATCCAAACCAGAAAAAACCCAGGATCCGTTCAACAAGTATGTGAAGAATGCGAAAGTATGAGTCTGATGAGTGAAAATCCCAGACCTAACCTAGACCTAACATGCGTTATCCTCTAAAATATTGATCCAAACCAGGTTCAATGGACTGTTTCAGTGTGGTACCATACTAGTACGTGATCCAAACCAGAAAAAACCCAGGATCTGTTCAAAAAGTATGTGAAAAACGCGAAAGTATGAGCCTGATGAGGGCAAATCCAAGACCTATCCCAGACCTAACTTGCGTTGTCCTTTAAGATATTGATGGAAACCAAGTTTAATTGACTGTTTCAGTGTGGTACCACATTACTACGTGATCTAATCCAGAAATAGCCCAGGATCTAGCCATGAAGTATGAGAAATATGCGAAAGTATGAGCCTGACGAGGGCAAATCCTAGACCTTACCCAGACCTAACATGCGTTATCCTCTAAAATATTTATCAAGACCAGGTTTAATTGACTGTTTCAGTGTGGTACCACATTACTACGTGATCCAATCCAGAAATAGCCCAGGATCTAGCCATGAAGTATGAGAAATATGCGGAAGTATGAGTCTGATGAGTGAAAATCCCAGACCTAACCAAGACCTAACATGCGTTATCCTCAAAAATATTGCCCGAAACCTGGATTAATTGACTGTTTCAGCGTGGTACCAAATAACTACGTGATACAATCCAGAAACAGCCCAGGATCTAGCCATGAAGTATGAGAAATATGCGAAAGTATGAGTCTGATGAGGGTAAATCCCAGACCTGTCCCAGACCTAACATGCGTTATCCTCTAAAATATTTATCAAGATCAGGTTTAATTGATTGTTTCAGTGTGGTCCCACACTACTACGTGATCCAAACCAGAAAAAACCCAGGATCTGTTCAACAAGTATGTGAAAAACGCGGAAAGTATGAGCCTGATGAGGGCAAATCCCAGACCTATCCCAGACCTAACTTGCGTTGTCCTCTAAGATAATGATGGAAACCAGTTTTAATTGACTGTTTCAGTGTTGTACTTCATTACTACGTGATGCAATCCAGAAAAAGCCCAGCATCTAGCCATCAAGTATGAGAAATATGCGAAAGAATGAGCCTGATGAGAGCTGATCCCAGACCTAACCTAGACATAACATGAATTATTCTCTAAAATATTGATCGAAACCAGGTTTAATTGACTGTTTCAGTGTGGTCCCACATTACTACGTGATCCAAACCAGAAAATAACCCAGGATCTGTCAAACGAGTATGTGAAGTGTGCGAAAGTATGAGCCTGATGAGAGCAAATCCCAGACCTAACCGAGGCCTAACATGCGTTATCCTCTAAAATATTGATTGAAACCAGGTTTAATTGACTGTTTCAGCGTGGTACCACATTACTACGTGATACAATCCAGAAACAGCCCAGGATCTAGCCATGCAGTATGAGAAATATGCGAAGGTATGAGCCTGATGAGGGCAAATCCTAGACCTATCCCAGACCTAACATGCGTTATCCTCTAAAATATTTATCAAGACCAGGTTTAATTAATTGTTTCAGTGTGGTCCCACATTACTACCTGATCCAAACCAGAAAAAACCCATGATCCGTTCAACAAGTATGTGAAGAATGCGAAAATATGAGTCTGATGAGTGAAAATCCCAGACCTAACCAAGACCTAACATGCGTTATCCTCAAAAATATTGATCGAAACCTGGTTTAATTGACTGTTTCAGCGTGGTACCAATTTACTACGTGATACAATCCAGAAACAGCCCAGGATCTAGTCATGAAGTATGAGAAATATGCGAAAGTATGAGTCTGATGAGTGAAAATCCCAGGGCTAACCTAGACCTAACATGCGTTATCCTCTAAAATATTGATCGCAACCAGGTTTAATCGACTGTTTCAGTGTGGTACCACATCACTACGTGATCCAAACCAGAAAATACCCAGGATCTGTTCAACGAGTATGTGAAGTGTGCGAAAGTGTGAGTCTGATGAGGTCAAATCCCAGACCAATCCCAGACTTAACTTGCGTTATCCTCTAAAATATTGATCGAAACCAGGTTTAATCGACTGTTTCAGTGTGGTACCACATTACTACGTGATCCAAACCAGAAAAAACCCAGGATCCGTTCAACAAGTATGTGAAGAATGCGAAAGTATGAGTCTGATCAGTGAAAATCTCAGGCCTTACCTAGACCTAACTTGCGTTGTCCTCTAAAATATTGATGAAAACCAGGTTTCATTGACTGTTTCAGTGTGGTACTACATTACTACGTGATGCAATCCAGAAAAAGCCCAGGATCTAGCCATCAAGTATGAGCAATATGCGAAAGAATGAGCCTGATGAGAGCAAATCCCAGACCTAACCTAGACCTAACATGCGTTATCCACTAAAATATTGAGCGAAACCAGGTTTAATGAACTGTTTCAGTGTGGTCCCACATTACTACGTGATACAAACCAGAAAAAACCCAGGATCTGTTCAACATGTATGAGAAATATGCGAAAGAATGAGCCTGATGAGTGAAAACCCCAGGCCTAACCTAGACCTGACATGCTTTATCCTCAAAAATATTGATCGAAACCTGGTTTAATCGACTGTTTCAGTGTGGTACCACATTACTACGTGATCCAAACCAGAAAACCCCAGGATCTGTTCAACGAGTATGTGTAGTGTGCGAAAGTATGAGTCTGATGAGGGCAAATCCCAGACCTATCCCAGACCTAACATGCGTTATCCTCTAAAATATTTATCAAGACCAGGTTTAATTGATTGTTTCAGTGTGGTCCCACACTACTACGTGATCCAAACCAGAAAAAACCCAGGATCTGTTCAACAAGTATGTGAAAAACGCGGAAAGTATGAGTCTGATGAGTGAAAATCCCAGACCTATCCCAGACCTAACTTGCGTTGTCCTCTAAGATATTGATGGAAACCAGGTTTAATTGACTGTTTCAGTGTTGTACTTCATTACTACGTGATGCAATCCAGAAAAAGCCCAGGATCTAGCCATCAAGTATGAGAAATATGCGAAAGAATGAGCCTGATGAGAGCAAGTCCCAGACCTAACCTAGACATAACATGAATTATTCTCTAAAATATTGATCGAAACCAGGTTTAATTGACTGTTTCAGTGTGGTCCCACATTACTACGTGATCCAAACCAGAAAATAACCCACGATCTGTCAAACGAGTATGTGAAGTGTGCGAAAGTATGAGCCAGATGAGAGCAAATCCCAGACCTAACCTAGACCTAACATGAATTATTCTCTAAGATATTGATCGAAACTAGGTTTAATTGACTGTTCAGTGTGGTCCCACATTACTACGTGATCCAAACCAGAAAAAACCCAGGATCCGTTCAACAAGTATGTGAAGAATGCGAAAGCATGAGTCTGATGAGTGAAAATCCCAGGCCTAACCTAGACCTAACATGCGTTATCCTCGAAAATAATGATCGAAACCTGGTTTAATCGACTGTTGCAGTGTGGTACCACATTACTATGTGATCCAAACCAGAAAATAACCCAGGATCTGTTCAACGAGTATGTGAAGTGTGCGAAAGTATGAGGCTGATGAGGGCAAATCCCCGACCTATCCCAGACCTAACATGCGTTATCCTCTAAAATATTTATCAAGACCATGTTTAATTGATTGTTTCAGTGTGGTCCCACATTACTACGTGATCCAAACCAGAAAAAACCCATGATCCGTTCAACAAGTATGTGAAGAATGCGAAAGTATGAGTCCGATGAGTGAAAATCCCAGGGCTAACCTAGACCTAACATGCGTTATCCTCTAAAATATTGATCCAAACCAGGTTTAATTCATTGTTTCAGTGTGGTCCCACATTACTATGTGATCCAAACCAGAAAATAACCCAGGATCCGTACAACAAGTATGTGAAGAATGCGAAAGTATGAGTCTGATGAGTGAAAATCCCAGACCTATCCCAGACCTAACTTGCGTTATCCTCTAAAATATTGATTGAAACCAGGTTTAATCGACTGTTTCAGTGTGGTCCCACATTACTACGTGATCCAAACCAGAAATAGCCCAGGATCTAGCCATGAAGTATGAGAAATATGCGAAAGTATGAGCCTGATGACGGCAAATCCTAGACCTATCCCAGACCTAACATGCGTTATCCTCTAAAATATTTATCAAGACCAGGTTTAATTGATTGTTTCAGTGTGGTCCCACATTACTACGTGATCCAAACCAGAAAAAACCCATGATCCGTTCAACAAGTATGTGAAGAATGCGAAAGTATGAGTCTGATGAGTGAAAATCCCAGACCTAACCAAGACCTAACATGCGTTATCCTCAAAAATGTTGATCGAAACCTGGTTTAATTGACTGTTTCAGCGTGGTACCAAATAACTACGTGATACAATCCAGAAACAGCCCAGGATCTAGCCATGAAGTATGAGAAATATGCGAAAGTATGAGTCTGATGAGTGAAAATCCCAGGGCTAACCTAGACCTAACATGCGTTATCCTCTAAAATATTGATCGCAACCAGGTTTAATCGACTGTTTCAGTGTGGTACCACATTACTATGTGATCCAAACGAGAAAATAACCCAGGATCTGTTCAACGAGTATGTGAACTGTGCGAAAGTATGAGTCTGATGAGGGTAAATCCCAGACCTATCCCAGACCTAAAATGCGTTATCCTCTAAAATATTTATCAAGATCAGGTTTAATTGATTGTTTCAGTGTGGTCCCACACTACTACGTGATCCAAACCAGAAAAAACCCAGGATCTGTTCAACAAGTATGTGAAAAACGCGGAAAGTATGAGCCTGATGAGGGCAAATCCCAGACCTATCCCAGACCTAACTTGCGTTGTCCTCTAAGATAATGATGGAAACCAGGTTTAATTGACTGTTTCAGTGTTGTACTTCATTACTACGTGATGCAATCCAGAAAAAGCCCAGCATCTAGCCATCAAGTATGAGAAATATGCGAAAGAATGAGCCTGATGAGGGCAGATCCCAGACCTAACCTAGACATAACATGAATTATTCTCTAAAATATTGATCGAAACCAGGTTTAATTGACTGTTTCAGTGTGGTCCCACATTACTACGTGATCCAAACCAGAAAATAACCCAGGATCTGTCAAACGAGTATGTGAAGTGTGCGAAATTATGAGCCTGATGAGAGCAAATCCCAGACCTAACCTAGACCTAACATGAATTATTCTCTAAAATATTGATCGAATCTAGGTTTAATTGACTGTTTCAGTGTGGCCCCACATTACTACGTGATCCAAACCAGAAAAAGCCCAGGATCCGTTCAACAAGTATGTGAAGAATGCGAAAGTATGAGACTGATGAGTGAAAATCCCAGGCCTAACCTAGACCTAACATGCGTTATCCTCAAAAATATTGATCGAAACCTGGTTTAATCGACTGTTTCAGTGTGGTACCACATTACTATGTTATCCAAACCAGAAAATAACCCAGGATCTGTTCAACGAGTATGTGAAGTGTGCGAAAGTATGAGGCTGATGAGGGCAAATCCCCGACCTATCCCAGACCTAACATGCGTTATCCTCTAAAATATTTATCAAGACTAGGTTTAATTGATTGTTTCAGTGTGGTCCCACATTACTACGTGATCCAAACCAGAAAAAACCCATGATTCGTTCAACAAGTATGTGAAGAATGCGAAAGTATGAGTCCGATGAGTGAAAATCCCAGGGCTAACCTAGACCTAACATGCGTTATCCTCTAAAATATTGATCGCTACCAGGTTTAATCGACTGTTTCAGTGTGGTACCACATCACTACGTGATCCAAACCAGAAAATACCCAGGATCCGTTCAACAAGTATGTGAAGAATGCGAAAGTATGAGTCTGATCAGTGAAAATCTCAGGCCTTACCTAGACCTAACTTGCGTTGTCCTCTAAAATATTGATGAAAACCAGGTTTCATTGACTGTTTCAGTGTGGTACTACATTACTACGTGATGCAATCCAGAAAAAGCCCAGGATCTAGCCATCAAGTATGAGCAATATGCGAAAGAATGAGCCTGATGAGAGCAAATCCCAGACCTAACCTAGACCTAACATGCGTTATCCTCTAAAATATTGAGCGAAACCAGGTTTAATGAACTGTTTCAGTGTGGTCCCACATTACTACGTGATACAAACCAGAAAAAACCCAGGATCTGTTCAACATGTATGAGAAATATGCGAAAGAATGAGCCTGATGAGAGCAAATCCCAGACCTAACCTAGACATCACATGAATTATTCTCTAAAATATTGATCGAAACCTGGTTTAATCGACTGTTTCAGTGTGGTACCACATTACTATGTGATCCAAACCAGAGAATAACCCAGGATCTGTTCAACGAGTATGTGAAGTGTGCGAAAGTATGAGTCTGATGTGGTCAAATCCCAGACCTATCCCAGACCTAACTTGCGTTATCCTCTAAAATATTGATTGAAACCAGGTTTAATCGACTGTTTCAGTGTGGTACCACATTACTACGTGATCCAAACCAGAAAAAACCCAGGATCAGTTCAACAAGTATGTGAAGAATGCGAAAGTATGAGTCTGATGAGTGAAAATCCCAGGGCTAACCTAGACCAAACATGCGTTATCCTCTAAGATATTGATGGAAACCAGGTTTAATTGACTGTTTCAGTGTTGTACTTCATTACTACGTGATGCAATCCAGAAAAAGCCCAGGATCTAGCCATCAAGTATGAGAAATATGCGAAAGAATGAGCCTGATGAGAGCAAGTCCCAGACCTAACCTAGACATAACATGAATTATTCTCTAAAATATTGATCGAAACCAGGTTTAATTGACTGTTTCAGTGTGGTCCCACATTACTACGTGATCCAAACCAGAAAATAACCCACGATCTGTCAAACGAGTATGTGAAGTGTGCGAAAGTATGAGCCAGATGAGAGCAAATCCCAGACCTAACCTAGACCTAACATGAATTATTCTCTAAGATATTGATCGAAACTAGGTTTAATTGACTGTTCAGTGTGGTCCCACATTACTACGTGATCCAAACCAGAAAAAACCCATGATCCGTTCAACAAGTATGTGAAGAATGCGAAAGTATGAGTCTGATGAGTGAAAATCGCAGACCTAACCAAGACCTAACATGCGTTATCCTCAAAAATGTTGATCGAAACCTGGTTTAATTGACTGTTTCAGCGTGGTACCAAATAACTACGTGATACAATCCAGAAACAGCCCAGGATCTAGCCATGAAGTATGAGAAATATGCGAAAGTATGAGTCTGATGAGTGAAAATCCCAGGGCTAACCTAGACCTAACATGCGTTATCCTCTAAAATATTGATCGCAACCAGGTTTAATCGACTGTTTCAGTGTGGTACCACATTACTATGTGATCCAAACGAGAAAATAACCCAGGATCTGTTCAACGAGTATGTGAACTGTGCGAAAGTATGAGTCTGATGAGGGTAAATCCCAGACCTATCCCAGACCTAAAATGCGTTATCCTCTAAAATATTTATCAAGATCAGGTTTAATTGATTGTTTCAGTGTGGTCCCACACTACTACGTGATCCAAACCAGAAAAAACCCAGGATCTGTTCAACAAGTATGTGAAAAACGCGGAAAGTATGAGCCTGATGAGGGCAAATCCCAGACCTATCCCAGACCTAACTTGCGTTGTCCTCTAAGATAATGATGGAAACCAGGTTTAATTGACTGTTTCAGTGTTGTACTTCATTACTACGTGATGCAATCCAGAAAAAGCCCAGCATCTAGCCATCAAGTATGAGAAATATGCGAAAGAATGAGCCTGATGAGAGCAGATCCCAGACCTAACCTAGACATAACATGAATTATTCTCTAAAATATTGATCGAAACCAGGTTTAATTGACTGTTTCAGTGTGGTCCCACATTACTACGTGATCCAAACCAGAAAATAACCCAGGATCTGTCAAACGAGTATGTGAAGTGTGCGAAATTATGAGCCTGATGAGAGCAAATCCCAGACCTAACCTAGACCTAACATGAATTATTCTCTAAAATATTGATCGAATCTAGGTTTAATTGACTGTTTCAGTGTGGCCCCACATTACTACGTGATCCAAACCAGAAAAAGCCCAGGATCCGTTCAACAAGTATGTGAAGAATGCGAAAGTATGAGACTGATGAGTGAAAATCCCAGGCCTAACCTAGACCTAACATGCGTTATCCTCAAAAATATTGATCGAAACCTGGTTTAATCGACTGTTTCAGTGTGGTACCACATTACTATGTTATCCAAACCAGAAAATAACCCAGGATCTGTTCAACGAGTATGTGAAGTGTGCGAAAGTATGAGGCTGATGAGGGCAAATCCCCGACCTATCCCAGACCTAACATGCGTTATCCTCTAAAATATTTATCAAGACCAGGTTTAATTGATTGTTTCAGTGTGGTCCCACATTACTACGTGATCCAAACCAGAAAAAACCCATGATCCGTTCAACAAGTATGTGAAGAATGCGAAAGTATGAGTCCGATGAGTGAAAATCCCAGGGCTAACCTAGACCTAACATGCGTTATCCTCTAAAATATTGATCGCAACCAGGTTTAATCGACTGTTTCAGTGTGGTACCACATCACTACGTGATCCAAACCAGAAAATACCCAGGATCTGTTCAACGAGTATGTGAAGTGTGCGAAAGTGTGAGTCTGATGAGGTCAAATCCCAGACCAATCCCAGACTTAACTTGCGTTATCCTCTAAAATATTGATCGAAACCAGGTTTAATCGACTGTTTCAGTGTGGTACCACATTACTACGTGATCCAAACCAGAAAAAACCCAGGATCCGTTCAACAAGTATGTGAAGAATGCGAAAGTATGAGTCTGATCAGTGAAAATCTCAGGCCTTACCTAGACCTAACTTGCGTTGTCCTCTAAAATATTGATGAAAACCAGGTTTCATTGACTGTTTCAGTGTGGTACTACATTACTACGTGATGCAATCCAGAAAAAGCCCAGGATCTAGCCATCAAGTATGAGCAATATGCGAAAGAATGAGCCTGATGAGAGCAAATCCCAGACCTAACCTAGACATCACATGAATTATTCTCCAAAATATTGATCGAAACCTGGTTTAATCGACTGTTTCAGTGTGGTACCGCATTACTATGTGATCCAAACCAGAAAATAACCCAGGATCTGTTCAACGAGTATGTGAAGTGTGCGAAAGTATGAGTCCGATGGGGTCAAATCCCAGACCTATCCCAGACCTAACTTGCGTTATCCTCTAAAATATTGATTGAAACCAGTTTTAATCGACTGTTTCAGTGTGGTACCACATTACTACGTGATCCAAACCAGAAATAGCCCAGGATCTAGCCATGAAGTATGAGAAATATGCGAAAGTATGAGCCTGATGAGGGCAAATCCTAGACCTATCCCAGACCTAACATGCGTTATCCTCTAAAATATTTATCAAGACCAGGTTTAATTGATTGTTTCAGTGTGGTCCCACATTACTACGTGATCCAAACCAGAAAAAACCCATGATCCGTTCAACAAGTATGTGAAGAATGCGAAAGTATGAGTCTGATGAGTGAAAATCCCAGACCTAACCAAGACCTAACATGCGTTATCCTCAAAAATATTGATCGAAACCTGGTTTAATTGACTGTTTCAGCGTGGTACCAAATAACTACGTGATACAATCCAGAAACAGCCCAGGATCTAGCCATGAAGTATGAGAAATATGCGAAAGTATGAGTCTGATGAGTGAAAATCCCAGGGCTAACCTAGACCTAACATGCGTTATCCTCTAAAATATTGATCGCAACCAGGTTTAATCGACTGTTTCAGTGTGGTACCACATTACTATGTGATCCAAACGAGAAAATAACCCAGGATCTGTTCAACGAGTATGTGAACTGTGCGAAAGTATGAGTCTGATGAGGGTAAATCCCAGACCTATCCCAGACCTAAAATGCGTTATCCTCTAAAATATTTATCAAGATCAGGTTTAATTGATTGTTTCAGTGTGGTCCCACACTACTACGTGATCCAAACCAGAAAAAACCCAGGATCTGTTCAACAAGTATGTGAAAAACGCGGAAAGTATGAGCCTGATGAGGGCAAATCCCAGACCTATCCCAGACCTAACTTGCGTTGTCCTCTAAGATAATGATGGAAACCAGGTTTAATTGACTGTTTCAGTGTTGTACTTCATTACTACGTGATGCAATCCTGAAAAAGCCCAGCATCTAGCCATCAAGTATGAGAAATATGCGAAAGAATGAGCCTGATGAGAGCAGATCCCAGACCTAACCTAGACATAACATGAATTATTCTCTAAAATATTGATCGAAACCAGGTTTAATTGACTGTTTCAGTGTGGTCCCACATTACTACGTGATCCAAACCAGAAAGTAACCCAGGATCTGTCAAACGAGTATGTGAAGTGTGCGAAATTATGAGCCTGATGAGAGCAAATCCCAGACCTAACCTAGACCTAACATGAATTATTCTCTAAAATATTGATCGAATCTAGGTTTAATTGACTGTTTCAGTGTGGCCCCACATTACTACGTGATCCAAACCAGAAAAAGCCCAGGATCCGTTCAACAAGTATGTGAAGAATGCGAAAGTATGAGACTGATGAGTGAAAATCCCAGGCCTAACCTAGACCTAACATGCGTTATCCTCAAAAATATTGATCGAAACCTGGTTTAATCGACTGTTTCAGTGTGGTACCACATTACTATGTTATCCAAACCAGAAAATAACCCAGGATCTGTTCAACGAGTATGTGAAGTGTGCGAAAGTATGAGTCTGATGAGGTCAAATCCCAAACCAATCCCAGACTTAACTTGCGTTATCCTCTAAAATATTGATCGAAACCAGGTTTAATCGACTGTTGCAGTGTGGTACCACATTACTACGTGATCCAAACCAGAAAAAACCCAGGATCCGTCCAACAAGTATGTGAAGAATGCGAAAGTATGAGTCTGATCAGTGATAATCTCAGGCCTTACCTAGACCTAACTTGCGTTGGCCTCTAAAACATTGATGAAAACCAGGTTTCATTGACTGTTTCAGTGTGGTACTACATTACTACGTGATGCAATCCAGAAAAAGCCCAGGAGCTAGCCAACAAGTATGAGAAATATGCGAAAGAATGAGCCTGATGAGAGCAAATCCCAGACCTAACCTAGACCTAACATGCGTTATCCTCTAAAATATTGAGCGAAACCAGGTTTAATGAACTGTTTCAGTGTGGTCCCACATTACTACGTGATCCAAACCAGAAAAAACCCAGGATCCGTTCAACAAGTATGTGAAGAATGCGAAACTATGAGTCTGATGAGTGAAAATCCCAGGGCTAACCTAGACCTAACATGCGTTATCCTCTAAAATATTGATCGCGACCAGGTTTAATCGACTGTTTCAGTGTGGTACCACATCACTACGTGATCCAAACCAGAAAATACCCAGGATCTGTTCAACGAGTATGTGAAGTGTGCGAAAGTGTGAGTCTGATGAGGTCAAATCCCACACCAATCCCAGACTTAACTTGCGTTATCCTCTAAAATATTGATCGAAACCAGGTTTAATCGACTGTTTCAGTGTGGCACCACATTACTACGTGATCCAAACCAGAAAAAACCCAGGATCCGTTCAACAAGTATGTGAAGAATGCGAAAGTATGAGTCTGATGAGTGATAATCCCAGACCTAACCTAGACCTAACATGCGTTATCCTCTAAAATATTGATCCAAACCAGGTTCAATGGACTGCTTCAGTGTGGTACCATACTACTACGCGATCCAAACCAGAAAAAACCCAGGATCTGTTCAAAAAGTATGTGAAAAACGCGAAAGTATGAGCCTGATGAGGGCAAATCCAAGACCTATCCCAGACCTAACTTGCGTTGTCCTTTAAGATATTGATGGAAACCAAGTTTAATTGACTGTTTCAGGGTGGTACCACATTACTACGTGATCTAATCCAGAAATAGCCCAGGATCAAGCCATGAAGTATGAGAAATATGCGAAAGTATGAGCCTGACGAGGGCAAATCCTAGACCTTACCCAGACCTAACATGCGTTAACCTCTAAAATATTTATCGAGACCAGGTTTAATTGACTATTTCAGTGTGGTAGCACATTACTACGTGATCCAATCCAGAAATAGCCCAGGATCTAGCCATGAAGTATGAGAAATATGCGAAGGTATGAGCCTGATGAGGGCAAATCCTAGACCTATCCCAGACCCAACATGCGTTATCCTCTAAAATATTTATCAAGACCAGGTTTAATTAATTGTTTCAGTGTGGTCCCACATTACTACCTGATCCAAGCCAGAAAAAACCCATGATCCGTTCAACAAGTATGTGAAGAATGCGAAAATATGAGTCTGATGAGTGAAAATCCCAGACCTAACCAAGACCTAACATGCGTTATCCTCAAAAATATTGATCGAAACCTGGTTTAGTTGACTGTTTCAGCGTGGTACCAAATTACTACGTGATACAATCCAGAAACAGCCCAGGATCTAGTCATGAAGTATGAGAAATATGCGAAAGTATGAGTCTGATGAGTGAAAATCCCAGGGCTAACCTAGACCTAACATGCGTTATCCTCTAAAATATTGATCGCAACCAGGTTTAATCGACTGTTTCAGTGTGGTACCACATCACTACGTGATGCAAACCAGAAAATACCCAGGATCTGTTCAACGAGTATGTGAAGTGTGCGAAAGTGTGAGTCTGATGAGGTCAAATCCCAGACCAATCCCAGACTTAACTTGCGTTATCCTCTAAAATATTGATCGAAACCAGGTTTAATCGACTGTTTCAGTGTGGTACCACATTACTACGTGATCCAAACCAGAAAAAACCCAGGATCCGTTCAACAAGTATGTGAAGAATGCGAAAGTATGAGTCTGATCAGTGAAAATCTCAGGCCTTACCTAGACCTAACTTGCGTTGTCCTCTAAAATATTGATGAAAACCAGGTTTCATTGACTGTTTCAGTGTGGTACTACATTACTACGTGATGCAATCCAGAAAAAGCCCAGGATCTAGCCATCAAGTATGAGCAATATGCGAAAGAATGAGCCTGATGAGTGCAAATCCCAGACCTAACCTACACATCACATGAATTATTCTCTACAATATTGATCGAAACCTGGTTTAATCGACTGTTTCAGTGTGGTACCACATTACTATGTGATCCAAACCAGAGAATAACCCAGGATCCGTTCAACAAGTATGTGAAGAATGCGAAAGGATGAGTCTGATGAGTGAAAATCCCAGGCCTAACCTAGACCTAACATGCGTTATCCTCGAAAATAATGATCGAAACCTGGTTTAATCGACTGTTTCAGTGTGGTACCACATTACTATGTGATCCAAACCAGAAAATAACCCAGGATCTGTTCAACGAGTATGTGAAGTGTGCGAAAGTATGAGGCTGATGAGGGCAAATCCCCGACCTATCCCAGACCTAACATGCGTTATCCTCTAAAATATTTATCAAGACCAGGTTTAATTGATTGTTTCAGTGTGGTCCCACATTACTACGTGATCCAAACCAGAAAAAACCCATGATCCGTTCAACATGTATGTGAAGAATGCGAAAGTATGAGTCCGATGAGTGAAAATCCCAGGGCTAACCTAGACCTAACATGCGTTATCCTCTAAAATATTGATCCAAACCAGGTTTAATGGACTGTTTCAGTGTGGTACCACACTACCACGTGATCCAAACCAGAGAAAACCCAGGATCTGTTCAACAAGTATGTGAAGAATGCGAAAGTATGAGCCTAATGAGTGAAAATCCCAGACCTATCCCAGACCTAACTTGCGTTGTCCTCCAAGATATTGATGGAAACCAGGTTTAATTGACTGTTTCTGTGTTGTACTTCATTACTACGTGATGTAATCCAGAAAAAGCCCAGGATCTAGCCATCAAGTATGAGAAATATGCGAAAGAATGAGCCTGATGAGAGCAAATCCCAGACCTAACCCAGACCTAACATGCGTTATCCTCAAAAATATTGATCGAAACCTGGTTTAATCTACCGTTTCAGTGTGGTATCACATTACTATGTGATCTAAACCAGAAAATAACCCAGGATCTGTTCAACGAGTATGTGAAGTGTGCGAAAGTGTGAGTCTGATGAGGTCAAATCCCAGACCAATCCCAGACTTAACTTGCGTTATCCTCTTAAATATTGATCGAAACCAGGTTTAATCGACTGTTTCAGTGTGGTACCACATTACTACGTGATCCAAACCAGAAAAAACCCAGGATCCGTTCAACAAGTATGTGAAGAATGCGAAAGTATGAGTCTGATGAGTGAAAATCCCAGACCTAACCTAGACCTAACATGCGTTATCCTCTAAAATATTTATCAAGACCAGGTTTAATTCATTGTTTCAGTGTGGTCCCACATTACTACGTGATCCAAACCAGAAAAAACCCATGATCCGTTCAACAAGTATGTGAAGAATGCGAAAGTATGAGTCTGATGAGTGAAAATCCCAGGCCTAACCAAGACCTAACATGCGTTGTCCTCAAAAATATTGATCGAAACCTGGCTTAATCGACTGTTTCAGTGTGGTACCACATTACTATGTGATCCAAACCAGAAAATAACCCAGGATCTGTTCCAAAAGTATGTGAAGTGTGCGAAAGTATGAGTCTGATGAGGGCAAATCCCCGACCTATCCCAGACCTAACTTGCGTTGTCCTCTAAGATATTGATGGAAACCAGGTTTAATTGACTGTTTCAGTGTTGTACTTCATTACTACGCGATGCAATCCAGAAAAAGCCCAGGATCTAGATATCAAGTATGAGAAATATGCGAATGAATGAGCCTGATGAGAGCAAATCCCAGACCTAACCTAGACCTAACATGAATTATTCTCTAAAATATTGATCGAAACCAGGTTCAATTGACTGTTTCAGTGTGGTCCCACATTACTACGTGATCGAAACCAGAAAAAACCCAGGATCCGTTCAACAAGTATGTGAAGAATGCGAAAGTATGAGCCTGATGAGTGAAAACCCCAGGCCTAACCGAGACCTAACATGAATTATTCTCAAAAATATTGATCGAAACCTGGTTTAATCTACCGTTTCAGTGTGGTATCACATTACTATGTGATCCAAACCAGAAAATAACCCAGGATCTGTTCAACGAGTATGTGAAGTGTGCGAAAGTGTGAGTCTGATGAGTGAAAATCCCAGACCTATCCCAGACCTAACTTGCGTTGTCCTCTAAGATATTGATCGAAACCAGGTTTAATTGACTGTTTCAGTGTGGTTCCACATTACTACGTGATCCAAACCAGAAAAAACCCAGGATCCGTACAACAAGTATGTGAAGAATGCGAAAGTATGAGTCTGATGAGTGAAAATCCCAGGCCTAACCTAGACCTAACATGCGTTATCCTCAAAAATATTGATCGAAACCTGGTTTAATCTACCGTTTCAGTGTGGTATCACATTACTATGTGATCCAAACCAGAAAATAACCCAGGATCTGTTCAACGAGTATGTGAAGTGTGCGAAAGTGTGAGTCTGATGAGGTCAAATCCCAGACCAATCCCAGACTTAACTTGCGTTATCCTCTAAAATATTGATCGAAACCAGGTTTAATCGACTGTTTCAGTGTGGTACCACATTACTACGTGATCCAAACCAGAAAAAACCCAGGATCCGTTCAACAAGTATGTGAAGAATGCGAAAGTATGAGTCTGATGAGTGAAAATCCCAGACCTAACCTAGTCCTAACATGCGTTATCCTCTAAAATATTTATCAAGACCAGGTTTAATTCATTGTTTCAGTGTGGTCCCACATTACTACGTGATCCAAACCAGAAAAAAACCCATGATCCGTTCAACAAGTATGTGAAGAATGCGAAAGTATGAGTCTGATGAGTGAAAATCCCAGGCCTAACCAAGACCTAACATGCGTTGTCCTCAAAAATATTGATCGAAACCTGGTTTAATCGACTGTTTCAGTGTGGTACCACATTACTATGTGATCCAAACCAGAAAATAACCCAGGATCTGTTCCAAAAGTATGTGAAGTGTGCGAAAGTATGAGTCTATATGAGGGCAAATCCCCGACCTATCCCAGACCTAACTTGCGTTGTCCTCTAAGATATTGATGGAAACCAGGTTTAATTGACTGTTTCAGTGTTGTACTTCATTACTACGTGATGCAATCCAGAAAAAGCCCAGGATCTAGATATCAAGTATGAGAAATATGCGAATGAATGAGCCTGATGAGAGCAAATCCCGGACCTAACCTAGACCTAACATGAATTATTCTCTAAAATATTGATCGAAACCAGGTTCAATTGACTGTTTCAGTGTGGTCCCACATTACTACGTGATCCAAACCAGAAAAAACCCAGGATCCGTTCAACAAGTATGTGAAGAATGCGAAAGTATGAGCCTGATGAGTGAAAACCCCAGGCCTAACCTAGACCTAACATGCGTTATCCTCAAAAATATTGATCGAAACCTGGTTTAATCGACTGTTTCAGTGTGGTACCACATTACTACGTGATCCAAACCAGAAAAACCCAGGATCTGTTCAACGAGTATGTGTAGTGTGCGAAAGTATGAGTCTGATGAGGGCAAATCCCAGTCCTATCCCAGACCTAACATGCGTTATCCTCTAAAATATTTATCAAGACCAGGTTTAATTGATTGTTTCAGTGTGGTCCCACACTACTACGTGATCCAAACCAGAAAAAACCCAGAATCTGTTCAACAAGTATGTGAAAAACGCGGAAAGTATGAGCCTGATGAGGGCAAATCCCAGACCTATCCCAGACCTAACTTGCGTTGTCCTCTAAGATATTGATGGAAACCAGGTTTAATTGACTGTTTCAGTGTTGTACTTCATTACTACGTGATGCAATCCAGAAAAAGCCCAGCATCTAGCCATCAAGTATGAGAAATATGCGAAAGAATGAGCCTGATGAGAGCAAATCCCAGACCTAACCTAGACCTAACATGAATTATTCTCTAAAATATTGATCGAAACCAGGTTTAATTGACTGTTTCAATGTGGTCCCACATTACTACGTGATCCAAACCAGAAAATAACCCAGGATCAGTCAAACGAGTATGTGAAGTGTGCGAAAGTATGAGCCTGATGAGAGCAAATCCCAGACCTGTGCCAGACCTAGCTTGCGTTATCCTGCAAAATATTGATCGAAACCAGGTTTAATTGACTGTTTCAGCGTGGTACCAAATTACTACGTGATACAATCCAGAAACAGCCCAGGATCTAGCCATGAAGTATGAGAAATATGCGAAAGTATGAGCCTGATGAGGGCAAATCCAGGACTTAACCCAAACCTAACATGCGTTATCCCCTCAAATATTTATCAAGATCAGGTTTAGTTGAATGTTTCAGTGTGGTACCACATTACTACGTGAACGAAACCAGAAAAAACCCAGGATCCGTTCAACAAGTATGTGAAGAATGCGAAAGTATGAGTCTGATGAGTGAAAATCCCAGGGCTAACCTAGACCTAACATGCGTTATCCTCTAAAATATTGATCCAAACCAGGTTTAATGGACTGTTTCAGTGTGGTACCACACTACTACGTGATCCAAACCAGAGAAAACCCAGGATCTGTTCAACAAGTATGTGAAGAATGCGAAAGTATGAGCCTAATGAGTGAAAATCCCAGACCTATCCCAGACCTAACTTGCGTTGTCCTCTAAGATATTGATGGAAACCAGGTTTAATTGACTGTTTCTGTGTTGTACTTCATTACTACGAGATGCAATCCAGAAAAAGCCCAGGATCTAGCCGTCAAGTATGAGAAATGTGCGAAAGAATGAGCCTGATGAGAGCAAATCCCAGACCTAACCGAGACCTAACATGAATTATTCTCAAAGATATTGATCGAAACCAGGTTTAATTGACTGTTTCAGTGTGGTTCCACATTACTACGTGATCCAAAAGAGAAAAAACCCAGGATCCGTACAACAAGTATGTGAAGAATGCGAAAGTATGAGTCTGATGAGTGAAAATCCCAGGCCTAACCTAGACCTAACATGCGTTATCCTCAAAAATATTGATCGAAACCTGGTTTAATCTACCGATTCAGTGTGGTATCACATTACTATGTGATCCAAACCAGAAAATAACCCAGGATCTGTTCAACGAGTATGTGAAGTGTGCGAAAGTGTGAGTCTGATGAGGTCAAATCCCAGACCAATCCCAGACTTAACTTGCGTTATCCTCTAAAATATTGATCGAAACCAGGTTTAATAGACTGTTTCAGTGTGGTACCACATTACTACGTGATCCAAACCAGAAAAAACCCAGGATCCGTTCAACAAGTATGTGAAGAATGCGAAAGTATGAGTCTGATGAGTGAAAATCCCAGACCTAACCTAGACCTAACATGCGTAATCCTCTAAAATATTTATCAAGACCAGGTTTAATTCATTGTTTCAGTGTGGTCCCACATTACTACGTGATCCAAACCAGAAAAAACCCATGATCCGTTCAACAAGTATGTGAAGAATGCGAAAGTATGAGTCTGATGAGTGAAAATCCCAGACCTATCCCAGACCTAACATGCGTTATCCTCTAAAATATTGATCGACACCAGGTTTAATCGACTGCTTCAGTGTGGTACCACATTACTACGTGATCCAATCCAGAAAAAGCCCAGGATCTAGTCATGAAGTATGAGAAATATGCGATATTATGGGCCTGTTAAGGGCAAATCCTAGACCTAACCCATACCTAACATGCGTTATCCTCAAAAATATTGATCGACACCAGGTTTAATCGACTGTTTCAGTGTGGTAATACATTACTACGTGATCCAAACCAGAAAAAGCCCAGAATCTGGCCACCAAGTATGAGAAATATGTGAAAGTACGAGCCTGATGAGATCAAATCCCAGAACTAACCTAGACCTAACATGAGTTATCCTCTAAAATATTGATCGAAACCAGGTTTAATCGACTGTTTCAGTGTGGTACCACATTACTACGTGATCCAAACCAGAAAAGGCCCAGAATCTGGCCATCAAGTATGAGAAATATGCGAAAGTACGAGTCTGATGAGAGCAAACCCCAGCCCTAACCAAGACCTAACATGCGTTATTCTCTAAAACATTGACCGGAACCAGGTTTAATGGACTGTTTCAGTGTGGAACCACATTACTACGGGATCCAAACCAGAAAAAACCCAGGATCTGTTCAACAAGAATATGAAAAACGCGAAAGTATGAGCCTGATGAGGGCAAATCCCCAGACCTATCCCAGACATAACTTGCGTTATCCTCTAAAATATTGATCGAAACCAGGTTTAATGGACTGTTTCAGTGTGGTACCACATTACTGCGTGATCCAAACCAGAAAAAGCCCAGGATCTAGCCATGAAGTATGAGAAATATGCGAAATTATGCGCCTGATTAGGGCAAGTCCTAGACCTAACCCAGACCTAACATGTGTTATCCTCTAAAATATTTATCAAGACCAGGTTTAATTGACCGTTTCAGTGTGGCATCACATTACTACGTGATCCAAACCAGTGGAAGCCTAGGATCTGCCCATCAAGTATGAGAAATATGCGAAAGTACCAGCCTGATGAGAGCAAATCCCAGACCTAACCTAGACCTAACATGAATTATTCTCTAAAATATTGATCGAAACCAGGTTTAATGGACTGTTTCAGTGTGGTACCACATTACTACGTGATCCAATCCAGAAAAAGCCCAGGATGTAGCCATCAAGTATGAGAAATATGCGAAAGTATGAGCCTGCTGAGGGCAAATCCTAGACCAAACCCAGACCTAACATGCGTTATCCTCTAAAATATTGATCGAAACCAGGTTTAATGGACTGTTTCAGTGTGGTACCACATTACTACGTGATCCAAACCAGAAAAAAACCCAGGATCTGTACAACAAGTATGTGAAGAATGAGGAAGTATGAGCCTGCTGAGAGCAAATCCTAGACCTAACCCAGACATAACATGCGTTAACATCTAAAATATTGATCGAAACCACGTCTAATGGACTGTTTTATTGTGGTACCACATTACTACGTGATCCAGACCAGTGGGAGCCTAGGATCTGGCCATCAAGTATGAGAAATATGCGAAAGTACCAGCCTGATGAGAGCAAATCCCAGACCTAACCTAGACCTAACATGGATTATTCTCTAAAATATTGATGGAAACCAGGTTTAATTGACCGTTTCAGTGTGGCATCACATTACTACGTGATCCAAACCAGTGGAAGCCTAGGATCTGGCCATCAAGTATGAGAAATATGCGAAAGTACCAGCCTGATGAGAGCAAATCCCAGACCTAACCTAGACCTAACATGAATCATTCTCTAAAATATTGATCGAAACCGGGTTTAATGGACTGTTTCAGTGTGGTACCACATTACTACGTGATCCAAACCAGAAAAAAACCCAGGATTTATCCATGAAGTATGAGAAATATGCGAAATTATGAGCCTGATTAGGGCAAATCCTAGACCTAACCCAGTCCTAACACGCGTTATACTCTAAAATATTTGTCAAGACCAGGTTTAATTGAACGTTTCAGTGTGGTACCACATTACTACGTGATCCAACACCAGAAAAAGCATGGGATCCGTAATACAGGTATGTGAAAAATGCGAAAATATGACCCTGATGAGGGCAAATCCCGCACCTATCCCATACCTAACTTGCGTTATCCTCTAAAATATTGATCGAAACCAGGTTTAATGGACTGTTTCAGTGTGGTACCACATTACTACGTGATCCAAACCAGATAAAGCCCAGAATCTGGCCATCAACTATGAGAAATGTGCGAAAATACGAGCCTGATGTGAGCAAATCCCAGACCTATCCCAGACCTAACATGCGTTATCCTATAAAATATTGATCAAGATCAGGTTTAATGGACTGTTTCAGTGAGGTACCACATTACTACGCGATCCAAACCAGAAAAAACCCAGGATCTGTTCAGCAAGTATGTGAAAAACGCGAAAGTATGAGCCTGATGAGGGCAAATCCCAGAACTATCCCAGACATAACTTGCGTTATCCTCTAAAATATTGATCGAAACCAGGTTTAATCGACTGTTTCAGTGTGGTACCACATTACTACCTGATCCAATCCAGAAAAAACCCAGGATCTGTTCAACAAGTATGTGACAAACGCGAATGTATGAGCCTGAGGAGGGCAAAACCCAGACCTATCCCAGACATAACTTGCGTTATCCTCTAAAATATTGATCGAAACCAGGTTTAATCGACTGTTTCAGTGTGGTACCACATTACTACCTGATCCAATCCAGAAAAAACCCAGGATCTGTTCAACACGTATGTGACAAACGCGAATGTATGAGCCTGAGGAGGGCAAAACCCAGACCTAACCTAGACCTAACATGCGTTATCCTCAAAAATATTGATCGACACCAGGTTTAATCGACTGCTTCAGTGTGGTACCACATTACTACGTGATCCAATCCACAAAAAGCCCAGGATCTAGCAATGAAGTATGAGAAATATGCGATTTCATGGGCCAGATTAGGGCAAATCCTAGACCTAACCCAGACCTAACATGCGTTATCCTCAAAAATATTTATCAAGACCAGGTTTAATTGAATGCTTAAGTGTGCTACCACATTACTACGTGATCCAACACCAGAAAAAGCATGGGATCCGTACTACAGGTATGTGAAAAATGCGAAAATATGACCCTGATGAGGGCAAATCCCAGGCCTAACCTAGATCTAACATGCGTTATTCTCAAAAATATTGATCGAAACCAGGTTTAATCGACTGTTTCAGTGTGGTACCACATTACTACCTGATCAAAACCAGAAAAATACCCAGGATCTGTTCAACAAGTATGTGAAGATCGCGAAAATATGACCCTGATGAGGGCAAATCCCAGGACTAACCTAGACATAACATGCGTTATCCTCTAAAATATTGATCGAAACCAGGTTGAATGGACTGTTTCAGTGTGGTACCACATTACTACGGGATCCAAACCAGAAAAATCCCAGGATCTGTTCTACACGTATGTAAGAAACGCGAAACTATGAGCCTGACGAGGGCAAATCCCAGACCTATCCCAGACATAACTTGCGTTAACATCTAAAATATTGATCGAAATCACGTTTAATGGACTGTTTCAGTGTGGTACCACATTACTACGTGATCCAAAACCAGAAAAAGCATGGGATCCGTTCTACAGGTATGTGAAAAATGCGAGAACATGACCCTGATGAGGGCAAATCCCACACCTATCCCAGACCTAACTTGCGTTATCCCCTAAAATATTGATCGAAACCAGGTTTAATGGACTGTTTCGGTGTGCTACCACATTACTACGTGATCCAAACCAGATAAAGCCCAGAATCTGGCCATCAACTATGAGAAATATGGAAAATACGAGCCTGATGTGAGCAAATCCCAGACCTAACCAAGACCTAACATGCGTTATTCTCTAGAATATTGATCGAAAGCAGGTTTAATGGACTGTTTCAGTGTGGTAGCACAATACTACGTGATCCAAACTAGAAAAAACCCAGGATCTGTTCAACAAATATGTGGAGAATACGAAAGTATGTGTCTGATGAGAGAAAATCCCAGGCCTGACCTAGATCTAACATGCGATATCCTCAAAAATATTGATCGAAACCAGGTTTAATCGACTGTTTCAGTGTGGTACCACATTGCTACCTGATCCAAACCGGAAAATCCCAGGATCTGATCAACAAGTATGTGAAAAATGCGAAAGTATGATCCTGATGTGGGCAAATCCCAGGACTAACCTAGACATAACATGCGTTATCCTTTAAAATATTGATCGAAACCAGGTTTAATCGACTGTTTCAGTGTGGTACCACATTACTACGTGATACAAACCTGAAAAAGCCAGGGATCTGTTCTACAAGTATGTGAAAAATGCGAAAATATGACCCTGATGAGGGCAAATCCCACACCAATCCCAGACCAAACTAGCGTTATCCTCTAAAATATTGATCGAAACCAGGTTTAATGGACTGTTTCGGTGTGCTACCACATTACTACGTGATCCAAACCAGATAAAGCCCAGGATCTAGCCATGAAGTATGAGATATATGCGAAATTATGAGCCTGATGATGGCAAATCCTAGACCTTACCCAGACCTAACATGAGTTATCCTCTAAAATATATATCAAGACCAGGTTTAATGGAATGTTTCAGTCTGGTACCACATTACTACGTGATCCAAACCAGAAAAAACCCAGGATCCGTTCAACAAGTATGTGAAGAATGCGAAAGTATGAGTCTGATGAGTGATAATCCCAGGCCTAACCTAGACCTAACATGCGTTATCCTCAAAAATATTGATCGAAACCAGGTTTAATCGACTGTTTCAGTATGGTACCACATTACTACGTGATCCAAACCAGAAAAAAACCCAGGATCTGTTTAACAAGTATGTGAAGTATGCGTAAGTATGAGTCTGATGAGGGCAAATCCCAGAACTATCCCAGACCTAACTTGCGTTGTCCTCTAAAATATTGATGGAAACCAGGTTTAATTGACTGTTTCTGTGTGGTAATACATTACTACGTGATGCAATCCAGAAATAGCCCAGGATCTAGCCATGAAGTATGAGAAATATGCGAAAGAATGAGCCTGATGAGAGCAAATCCCAGACCTAACCTAGACGTAACATGAGTTATCCACAAAAATATTGATCGAAACCAGGTTTAATCGACTGTTTCAGTGTGGCATCACATTACTACGTGATCCAAACCAGTGGAAGCCCAGGATCTGGCCAACAAGAATGAGAAATATGCGAAAGTATGAGCCTGATGAGAGCAAATCCCAGACCTAACCTAGACGTAACATGAGTTATCCACAAAAATATTGATCGAAACCAGGTTTAATCGACTGTTTCAGTGTGGTACCACATTACTACGTGGTCCAAACCAGAAAAAACCCAGGATCCGTTCAACAAGTATGTGAAGAATGCGAAAGTATGAGTCTGATGAGGGCAACTCCCCAGACCTATCCCAGACACAACTTGCGTTATCCTCCAAAATATCGATCGAAACCAGGTTTAATTGACTGTTTTAGTGTGGCATCACATTACTACGTGATCCAAACCAGTGGAAGCCCAGGATCTGGCCAACAAGAATGAGAAATATGCGAAAGTATGAGCCTGATGAGAGCAAATCCCAGACGTAACCTAGACCTAACATGAATTATTCTCTAAAATATTGATCGAAACCAGGTTTAATGGACTGTTTCAGTGTGGTACCACATTACTGCGTGATCCAAACCAGAAAAAGCCCAGGATCTAGCCATGAAGTATGAGAAATATGCGAAATTATGAGCCTGATTAGGGCTAATCCTAGACCTAACCCAGACCTAACATGCGTTATCCTCTAAAATATTTATCAAGACCAGGTTTAATTGACTGTTTCAGTGTGGCATCACATTACTACGTGATCCAAACCAGTGGAAGCCCAGGATCTGGCCATCAAGTATGAGAAATATGCGAAAGTACCAGCCTGAAGAGAGCAAATCCCAGACCTAACCTAGACCTAACATGAGTTATTCTGTATAATATTGATCGAAACCAGGTTTAATGGAATGTTTCAGTGTGGTACCACACTACTACGTGATCCAAACCAGAAAAAAACTCAGGATCTGTACAACAAGTATGTGAAGAATGAGGAAGTATGAGCCTGACGAGGGCAAGTCCCAGACCTATCCCAGACATAACTTGCGTTATCCTCTAAAATATTGATCGAAACCAGGTTTAATCGACTGTTTCAGTGTGGTACCACATTACTACGTGATCCAATCCAGAAAAAGCCCAGGATCTAGCCATCAAGTATGAGAAATATGCGAAAGTATGAGCCTGCTGAGAGCAAATCTCAGACCTAACCTAGACCTAACATGAATTATTCTCTAAAATAATGGACGAAACCAGGTTTAATGGACTGTCTCAGTGTGGTACCACATTACTACGTGATCCAAACCAGAAAAAACCTAGGATCTGTTCAACAATAATGTGAAAAACGCGAAAGTATGAGCCTGATGAGGGCAAATCCCCAGACCTATCCCAGACATAACTTGCGTTATCCTCTAAAATATTGATCGAAACCAGGTTTAATGGACTGTTTCAGTGTGGTACCACATTACTGCGTGATCCAAACCAGAAAAAGCCCAGGATCTAGCCATGAAGTATGAGAAAGATGCGAAATTATTAGCCTCATTAGGGCAAATCCTAGACCTAACCCAGACCTAACATGCGTTATCCTCTAAAATATTTATCAAGACCAGGTTTAATTGACTGTTTCAGTGTGGCATCACATTACTACGTGATCCAAACCAGTGGAAGCCTAGGATCTGGCCATCAAGTATGAGAAATATGCGAAAGTACCAGCCTGATGGGAGCAAATCCCAGACCTAACCTAGACCTAACATGAATTATTCTCTAACATATTGATCGAAACCAGGTTTAATCGACTGTTTCAGTATGGTACCACATTACTACGTGATCCAAACCAGAAAAAAACCCAGGATCTGTTTAACAAGTATGTGAAGTATGCGTAAGTATGAGTCTGATGAGGGCAAATCCCAGAACTATCCCAGACCTAACTTGCGTTGTCCTCTAAAATATTGATGGAAACCAGGTTTAATTGACTGTTTCTGTGTGGTAATACATTACTACGTGATGCAATCCAGAAATAGCCCAGGATCTAGCCATGAAGTATGAGAAATATGCGAAAGAATGAGCCTGATGAGAGCAAATCCCAGACCTAACCTAGACGTAACATGAGTTATCCACAAAAATATTGATCGAAACCAGGTTTAATCGACTGTTTCAGTGTGGCATCACATTACTACGTGATCCAAACCAGTGGAAGCCCAGGATCTGGCCAACAAGAATGAGAAATATGCGAAAGTATGAGCCTGATGAGAGCAAATCCCAGACCTAACCTAGACGTAACATGAGTTATCCACAAAAATATTGATCGAAACCAGGTTTAATCGACTGTTTCAGTGTGGTACCACATTACTACGTGGTCCAAACCAGAAAAAACCCAGGATCCGTTCAACAAGTATGTGAAGAATGCGAAAGTATGAGTCTGATGAGGGCAACTCCCCAGACCTATCCCAGACACAACTTGCGTTATCCTCCAAAATATCGATCGAAACCAGGTTTAATTGACTGTTTTAGTGTGGCATCACATTACTACGTGATCCAAACCAGTGGAAGCCCAGGATCTGGCCAACAAGAATGAGAAATATGCGAAAGTATGAGCCTGATGAGAGCAAATCCCAGACGTAACCTAGACCTAACATGAATTATTCTCTAAAATATTGATCGAAACCAGGTTTAATGGACTGTTTCAGTGTGGTACCACATTACTGCGTGATCCAAACCAGAAAAAGCCCAGGATCTAGCCATGAAGTATGAGAAATATGCGAAATTATGAGCCTGATTAGGGCAAATCCTAGACCTAACCCAGACCTAACATGCGTTATCCTCTAAAATATTTATCAAGACCAGGTTTAATTGACTGTTTCAGTGTGGCATCACATTACTACGTGATCCAAACCAGTGGAAGCCCAGGATCTGGCCATCAAGTATGAGAAATATGCGAAAGTACCAGCCTGAAGAGAGCAAATCCCAGACCTAACCTAGACCTAACATGAGTTATTCTGTATAATATTGATCGAAACCAGGTTTAATGGAATGTTTCATTGTGGTACCACACTACTACGTGATCCAAACCAGAAAAAAACTCAGGATCTGTACAACAAGTATGTGAAGAATGAGGAAGTATGAGCCTGACGAGGGCAAGTCCCAGACCTATCCCAGACATAACTTGCGTTATCCTCTAAAATATTGATCGAAACCAGGTTTAATCGACTGTTTCAGTGTGGTACCACATTACTACGTGATCCAATCCAGAAAAAGCCCAGGATCTAGCCATCAAGTATGACAAATATGCGAAAGTATGAGCCTGCTGAGAGCAAATCTCAGACCTAACCTAGACCTAACATGAATTATTCTCTAAAATAATGGACGAAACCAGGTTTAATGGACTGTCTCAGTGTGGTACCACATTACTACGTGATCCAAACCAGTGGAAGCCTAGGATCTGGCCATCAAGTATGAGAAATATGCGAAAGTACCAGCCTGATGGGAGCAAATCCCAGACCTAACCTAGACCTAACATGAATTATTCTCTAACATATTGATCGAAACCAGGTTTAATGGGCTGTTTCAGTGTGGTACCACATTACTACGTGATCCAATCCAGAAAAAGCCCAGGATCTAGCCATGAAGTATGAGAATTATGCGAAATTATGAGCCTGATTAGGGCAAATCCTAGACCTAACCTAGACCTAACATGAATTATTCTCTGAAATATTGATCGAAACCAGGTTTAATGGACTGTTTCAGTGTGGTACCACATTACTGCGTGATCCAAACCAGAAAAAGCCCAGGATCTAGCCATGAAGTATGAGAAATATGCGAAATTATGAGCCTGATTCGGGCAAATCCTAGACCTAACCCAGACCTAACATGCGTTATCCTCTAAAATATTTATCAAGACCAGGTTTAATTGACTGCTTCAGTGTGGCATCACATTACTACGTGATCCAAACCAGTGGAAGCCTAGGATCTGGCCATCAAGTATGAGAAATATGTGAAAGTACCAGCCTGATGAGAGCAAATCCCAGACCTAACCTAGACCTAACATGAATTATTCTCTAAAATATTGATCGAAACCAGGTTTAATGGGCTGTTTCAGTGTGGTACCACATTACTACGTGATACAAATCAGAAAAAGCCCAGGATCTGGCCAACAAGTATGCGAAAAATGCGAAAGTATGAGCTAGATGATGGCAAATAGCAAAACTCACCCAGACATAACCGGCGTTATCCTCTAAAATATTAATCGGAACCAGGTTTAATTGACTGTTCCAGTGTGGTACCACATTACTACGTGATCCAAATCAGAAAGAGCCCAGGATCTGGCCATTCAAGTATGCGAAAAATGCAAGAGTATGAGTCAGATGATTGCAAATACCAGACCTAACCCAGACATAACTGCCGTTATCCTCCAAAATATTAATCGTAACCAAGTTTAATTGACTGCTTCGGTGTGGTACCACGTTACTACGTGACCCAAACCAGAAAAAACCCATGATCTGGCCAACAGGTATGCGAAGAATGCGAAAGTATGAGTCAGATGATGGCAAATACCAGACCTAACCCAGACATAACCGGTGTTTCCCACTAAAATATTGATCGAAATCAGCTTTAATTGACTGTTTCGGTTTGGTACCACATTACTACGTGATCCAAATCACCAAGAGCCCAGGATCTGGCCAACAAGTATGCGAAAAATGCGAAAGTGTGAACTAGATGATTGCAAATACGAGAACTAACCCAGACATAACCTGCGTTATCCTCGAAAATATTAATCGGAAACAGGATTCATTGACTGTTCCAGTGTGGTACCACATTACGGCGTAATCCAAATCAGAAAAAACGCAGGATCTGGCCAACGAGTATGCGAGAAATGCGAATGCAAGAGGATGATGATTACAATTATCAGACGTAACCCAGACCTAACCGGTGTTATCCTCAAAAATATTAATCGCAACCAGGTTTAATCGCCTGTTTCGGTGTGGTGCCACAACACTACGTGATCCAAACCAGAAAAAACCCAGGATCTGGCCAACAAGTATGCAAAAAATGCGTAAGTATGAGATAGATGATGGCAAATACCAGACCTAACGCAAACCGAACCGGCGTTGTTCTCTAAAATATTAATCGGAACCAGGTTTAATTGACTGTTTCAGTGTGGTGCCACATTGCTATGTAAGCCAAACCAGAGAAAGACCCAGTATCTGTCCTACAAGGATGCGAGAATGCGAAAGTATGAGCCAGATGATGGCAAATACCAGAACTAACACAGACATAACAGGCGTTGTCCTCTAAAATATTAATCGGAACCAGGTTTAATTGACTGTTCCAGTGTGGTACCACAATACTACGTGATCCAAACCAGAAAAAACCCAGGATCTGGCCAACATGTATGCGAAAAATGCGAAAGTATGAGCTAGATGATGGCAAATACCAGACTTAACCCAGAGATTACCGGCGTTGTCCTCTAAAATATTAATCGGAACCAGGTTTAATTGACTGTTTCGGCGTGGTGCCACAATACTACGTAATCCAAACCAGAAAAAACCCAGGATCTGGCCAACAAGTGTGCGAAGAATGCGAAAGGATGGGACAGATGATGGCAAATACCAGACCTAACCCAGACATAACCGGCGTTATCCTCTAAAATATTAATCGCAACCAGGTTTAATTGACAGTTTCGGTGTGGTACCACATTACTCCCTAATCCAAACAGGAAAAAACCCAGGATCTGGCCAACAAGTGTGCGAAGAATTCGAAGGTATGGGCTAGATGATGGCAAATACCAGACCTATCCCAGACATAACCGGCGTTGTCCTCTAAAATAGTAATCGCACCCAGGTTTAATTGACTGTTCCGGTGTGGTACCACTTTACTATGTAATCAAACCAGAAAATACCCAGGGTCTGACCAACAGGTATGCGAAAAATGCGAACGAATGAGCCAGATGATTGCAAATACCAGAAATAACCCAGACATAACCGGCGTTGCCCTCTAAAATATTAATCGCAACCAGGTTTAATTGACAGGTTCGTTGTGGTACCACATTACTAATTGATCCAAATCAGCAAGAGCCCAGGATCTGGCCAAATAGTATGCGAAAAATGCGATATTATGAGCAAGATGAGGGCAAATACCAGACCTAACCCAGGCATAATTGGCGTTATCCTCTAAAATATTAATCGGAACCAGGTTCAATTGACAGTTTCAGTGTGGTGCCACATTACTACGTGATCCAAATCAGAAAAAGCCCATGATCTGGCCAACAGGTATGCGAAAAATGCGAAAGTATGAGCCAGATGATTGCAAATACCAGAACTAACACAGACATAACAGGCGTTGTCCTCTAAAATATTAATCGCAACAAGGTTTAATTGACAGTTTCGGTGTGGTACCACATTAGTACGTAATCCAAACCGGAAAAAACCCAGGATCTGGCCAACAAGTATGCGAACAATGCGAACGAATGAGCCAGATGATTGCAAATACCAGAAATAACCCAGACATAACCGGCGTTGTCCTCTAAAATATTAATCGCAACCAGGTTTAATTGACAGGTTCGTTGTGGTACCACATTACTACGTGATCCAAATCAGCAAGAGCCCAGGATCTGGCCAACAAGTATGCGAACAATGCGAAAGTATGACTCAGATCATGGCAAATACCAGACCTAACCCAGATATAACTGGCGTTATCCTCTAAAATATTAATCGGAACCAGGTTCAATTGACAGTTTCAGTGTGGTGCCACATTACTACGTGATCCAAATCAGAAAAAGCCCATGATCTGGCCAACAGGTACGCGAAAAATGCGAAAGTATGAGCCAGATGATTCCAAATACTAGAACTAACCCAGACATAACCGGCGTTATCCCCTAAAATATTAATCGGAAACAGGATTGATTGACTGTTCCAGTGTGGTACCACATTACTACGTGATCCAACCTGGAAAAAACCCAGGATCTGGCCAACAAGTATGCGAAGAGTGCGAAAGTATGAGTCAGATGATGGCAAATACCAGACCTAACCCAGACATAACTGGCGTTATCCTCTAAAATATTAATCGGAACCAGGTTCAATTGACAGTTTCAGTGTGGTACCATATTACTGCGTAATCCAAATCAGAAAAAGCCCAGGATCTGGCCAACAAGTATGCGAAAAATGCGAAAGTATGAGCTAGATGATGGCAAATAGCAGACCTAACCCAGACATAACTGGCGTTATCCTCAAAAATATTAATCGCGACCAGGTTTAATCGCCTGTTTCCGTGTGGTACCACATTTCTACGTGATCCAAATCAGCAAAAGCCTAGGATCTGGCCAACAAGAATGCGAAAAATGCGAAAGTATGAGCTAGATGATGGCAAATACCAGACCTAACCAAGACATAACCGCCGTTATCCTCTAAAATATTAATCGTAACCAAGTTTAGTTGATTGCTTCGGTGTGGTAGCACATTACTACGTGATCCAAATCAGCATAAGCCCAGGATCTGGCCAACAAGTATGCGAAAAATGCGAAAGTATGAGGTAGATGATGGCAAATACCAGACCTAACCCAGACATAACCGCCGTTATCCTCTAAAATATTAATCGTAACCAAGTTTAATTGACTGCTACAGTGTGGTACCTCGTTACTACGTGACCCAAACCAGAAAAAACCCATGATCTGGCCAACAAGTATGCGAAGAATGCGAAAGTATGAGTCAGATGATGGCAAATACCAGACCTAACCCAGACATAACCGGTGTTATCCTCTAAAATATTAATCGGAACCAGGTTTAATTGACTGGTTCGGTGTGGTACCACATTACTGCCTAATCCAAATCAGAAAAAACCCAGGATCTGGCCAACAAGTATGCGAGAAATGCGAAAGCAAGAGGATGATGATTGCAATTATCAGACGTAGCCCAGACCTAACCGGTGTTATCCTCAAAAATATTAATCGCAACCAGGTTTAATCGCCTGTTTCGGTGTGGTACCACATTTCTACGTGATCCAAATCAGCAAAAGCCTAGGATCTGGCCAACAAGAATGCGAAAAATGCGAAAGTATGAGCTAGATGATGGCAAATACCAGACCTAACCAAGACATAACCGCCGTTATCCTCTAAAATGTTAATCGGAACCAAGTTTAGTTGATTGCTTCGGTGTGGTAGCACATTACTACGTGATCCAAATCAGCATAAGCCCAGGATCTGGCCAACAAGTATGCGAAAAATGCGAAAGTATGAGCTAGATGATGGCAAATACCAGACCTAACCCAGACATAACCGCCGTGAACCTCTAAAATATTGACCGAAACCAGCATTAATTGACTGTTACGGTTTGGTACCACATTCCTACGTGATCCAAATCAGCAAGAGTCCAGGATCTGGCCAACAAGTATGCGAAAAATGCGAAAGTATGAGTCAGATGATGGCAAATACGAGAACTAACCCAGACATAACCGGTATTTCCCCCTAAAATATTAATCGTAACCAAGTTTAATTCACTGCTTCGGTGTGGTACCACGTTACTACGTGATCCAAATCAGGAAAAGCCCGGGATCCGCCAACAAGTATGCGAAAAATGCGAAAGTATGAGGTAGATGATGGCAAATACCAGGCCTAACCCAGACACAACCGGTGTTTCCCCCTAAAATATTAATCGTAACCAAGTTTAATTGACTGCTTCGGTGTGGTACCACGTTACTACGTGATCCAAATCAGGAAAAGCCCAGGATCTGGCCAACAAGTATGCGAAAAAAGCGAAAGTATGAGCTAGATGGTGGCAAATACCAGACCTAACCCAGACGTAACCGGCGTTATCCTCAAAAATATTAATCGGGACCAGGTATAATTGTCTGTCTGTGTAGTACCACATTACAACGTGATCCAAACCGGAAAAAACCCAGGATCGGGCCAACAAGAATGCAAAACATGCGAAAGTATGAGGCAGATGATTACAAGTACCAGGCCTAACACAGACACAACCGGTGTTTCCCCCTATAATATTGATCGAAACCAGCTCTAATTGACTATTTCAGTGTGGTACCACATTACTACGTGATCCAAATCAGCAAGAGCTAAGGATCTGGCCAATAGGTATGCGAAAGATGCGAAAGTATAAGTCAGATGATGGCAAATACGAGAACTAACCCAGACATAACCGGTATTTCCCCCTAAAATATTACTCGTAACCAAGTTTAATTGACTGCTTCGGTGTGGTACCACGTTACTACGTGATCCAAATCAGGAAAAGCCCAGGATCTGGCCAACAAGTATGCGAAAAAAGCGAAAGTATGAGCTAGATGATGGCAAATACCAGACCTAACCCAGACATAACCGCCGTTATCCTCTAAAATATAAAACGCAACCAGGTTTAATTGACTGTTTCGGTGTGGTACCACATTACTATGTGATCAAAACCAGAAAAAACCAAGGATCTGGCCAACAGGTATACGAAAAATGCGAAAGTATGAGCGAGATGATGGCAAATACCAGACCTAACCCAGACATAACCGCTGTTATCCTCTAAAATATTAATCGGAACCAGGCTTAATTGACTGTTTCGGTGTGGTGCCACATTACTACGTGATCCAATCTAAAAAAAGCCCGGGTTCTGGCCATTCAAGTATGCGAAAAATGCGAAAGCAAGAGGAAGATAATTGCAATTACCAGACGGAGCCCATACCTAACCGGCGATATCCCCTAAAATATTGATCGAATACAGGTAGAATTGACTATTTCATTGTGGCACCACATTAGTACGTGATCCTAACCAGTAAAAAACCCAGGATCTGGCCAACAAGAATGCAAAAAATGCGAAAGTATGAGTCAGATGATGGCAAATACCAGACCTAACCCAGACATAACCGGTGTTTCCTCCTAAAATATTGATCGAAGCCAGCTTCAATTGACTGCTTCGGTGTGGTACCACGTTACTACGTGACCCAAATCAACAAAAGCCCAGGATCTGGCCAACAAGCACGCGAAAAATGCGAATGTATGAGTCAGATGATTGCAAATACCAGACCTAACACAAACCTAACCGGCGTTGTTCTCTAAAATATTAATCGCAACCAGGCTTAATTGACTATTTCAGTGTGGTATCACGTTACAACGTGATCCAAACCGGAAAAAACCCAGGATCGGGCCAACAAGAATGCAAAACATGCGAAAGTATGAGCTAGATGATGGCAAATACCAGACCTAACATAGACATAACCGCCGTTATCCTCTAAAATATAAATCGCAACCAGGTTTAATTGACTGTTTCGGTTTGGTACCACATTACTATGTGATCACAACCAGAAAAAACCACGGATCTGGCCAACAAGAATGCATAAAATGCGAAAGTATGAGGTAGATAATGGCAAATACCAGACCTAACCCAGACTTAACAGGCGTTATCCTCTAAAATATTAATCGGAACCAGGTATAATTGTCTGTCTGTGTAGTACCACATTACTACGAGATCCAAATCAGAAAAAGCCCAGGATCGGGCCATTCAACTATGCGAAAAATGCGAAAGTATGAGCCAGATGATCGCAAATACGAGAACTAACCCAGACATAACCGGCGTTATCCTCTAAACTATTAATCGGAACCACGTTTAATTGACCCCTTCAGTGTGATACTACATTACTACGTGATCCAAATCAGCAAAAGCACAGGAACTGTCCAACAAGTATGCGAAAAATGCGAAAGTATGAGGCAGATGATTGCAAATACCAGACCTAACACAAACCTAACCGGCGTTGTTCTCTAAAATATTAATCGGAACCAGGCTTAATTGACTATTTCAGTGTGGTACCACATTACAACGTGATCCTAACCGGAAAAAACCCAGGATCGGGCCAACAAGAATGCAAAACATGCGAAAGTATGAGGTAGGTGATGGCAAATACCAGACCTAACATAGACATAACCGCCGTTATCCTCTAAAATATAAATCGCAACCAGGTTTAATTGACTGTTTCGGTTTTGTACCACATTACTATGTGATCACAACCAGAAAAAACCACGGATCTGGCCAACAAGAATGCATAAAATGCGAAAGTATGAGGTAGATGATGGCAAATACCAGACCTAACCCAGGCATAACCGGTGTTTCCTCCTAAAATATAGATCGAAGCCAGCTTCAATTGACTGTTTCGGTTTGGTACCACATTACTACGTGATCCAAATCAGCAAGAGCCCGGGATCTGGCCAACAAGTATGCGAAAAATGCGATAGTATGAGGCAGATGATTGCAAATACCAGACCTAACACAAACCTAACCGGCGTTGTTCTCTAAAATATTAATCGGAACCAGTCTTAATTGACTATTTCAGTGTGGTACCACATTACAACGTGATCCAAACCGGAAAACCCCAGGATCTGGCCAACAAAGAATGCAAAACATGCGAAAGTATGAGGCAGATGATGGCAAATACCAGACCTGACCCAGACATAACCGGCGTTATCTTCTAAAATATTAATCGGAACCAGGTTTAATTGACTTTTTCGGTGTAGTACCACATTACTACGTGATCCAAATCAGGAAAAGCCCAGGATCTGGCCAACAAGTATGCGAAGATTGCAAAACTATGAGCCAGATGCTCGCAAATACGAGAACTAACCCAGACACAACCGGTGTTTCCCCCTATAATATTGATCGAAACCTGCATTAATTGACTGTTTCGGTTAGGTACCACATTACTACGTGATCCAAATCTGCAAGAGCCCGGTATCTGGCCATTCAAATATGCGAAAAATGCAAAAGTATGTGCCAGATAATTGCAAATACCAGAACTAACCCCGACATAACCGGAGTTATCCTCTATAATATTAATCGTAACCAAGTTTAATTGACTGCTTCGGTGTGGTACCACGTTACTACGTAATCCAAACCAGAAAACACCAAGAATCTGGCCAACAAGTATGCGAAGATTGCAAAACTATGAGTCAGATGATGGCAAATACCAGACCTTACCCAGACATAACCGGTGTTTCCCCCTAAAATATTGATCGATACGAGCTTTAATTGACCGTTTCGGTTTGGTACCACATTACTACGTGAAGCAAATCAGCAAGAGCCCAGAACCTGGCCAACAAGTATTGCGAAAAATGCGAAAGTATGAGCTAGATGATGGCAAATACCAGACCTAACCCAGACATAACCGGCGTTATCCTCTAAACTATTAATCGGAGCCAGGTTTAATTGACCCCTTCAGTGTAGTACCACATTACTACGTGATCCAAATGAGGAAAAGCCCGGCATCTGGCCAACAAGTATACGAAAAATGCGAAAGTATGAGCTAGATGATGGCAAATACCAGACCTAACCCAGACATAACCGGCGTTATCCTGCAAAATATTAATCGGAACCAGGTTTAATTGACAGTTTCGGTGTGGTACCACATTACTACGTGATCCAAACCAGAAAAAACCCAGGATCTAGACAACAAATATGCGACAAATGCGAAAGTGTGAGATAGATGATGGCAAACACCAGACCTAACCCAGACATAACCGGTGTTTCCCCCTAAAATATTGATCGATACGAGCTTTAATTGACTGTTTCGGCTTGGTACCACATTACTACGTGATTCAAATCAGCAAGAGCCCGGGATCTGGCCAAGAAGTATGCGAAAAATGCGATAGTATGAGGCAGATGATTGCAAATACCAGACCTAACACAAACCTAACCGGCGTTGTTCTCTAAAATATTAATCGGAACCAGGCTTAATTGACTATTTCAGTGTGGTACCACATTACAACGTGATGCAAACCGGAAAAAACCCCAGGATCTGGCCAACAAGAATGCAAAACATGCGAAAGTATGAGGCAGATGATGGCAAATACCAGACCTAACCCAGACATAACCGGCGTTATCCTCCAAAATATTAAACGGAACCAGGTTTAATTGACAGATTCGGTGTGGTACCACATTACTACGTGATCCAAACCAGAAAAAAACCCAGGATCTGCCCACCAAGTATGCGAAAAATGCGAAAGTATGAGCCAGATGATCGCAAATACGAGAACTAACCCAGACATAACCGGTGTTTCCCCCTGAAATATTGATCGAAACCAGCTTTAATTGACTGTTTCGGTTTGGTACCACATTACTACGTGAACCCAATCAGCAAGAGCCCAGGATCTGGCCAACAAGTATGCGAAAAGTGCGAAAGTGTGAACTAGATAATTGCAAATACGAGAACTAGCCCAGACATAACCGGCGTTATCCTCGAAAATATCAATCGGAACACGGTTTAATTGACTGGTTCGGTGTGGTACCACATTACTGCTTAATCCAAACCTGAAAAAACCCAGGATCTGGCCAACAAGTATGCGAGAAATGCGAAAGCAAGAGGATGATGATTGCAAATACCAGACCTAACCCAGACATAACCGCCGTTATCCTCTAAAATATTAATCGTAACCAAGTTTAGTTGATTGCTTCGGTGTGGTAGCACATTACTACATGATCCAAATCAGCATAAGCCCAGGATCTGGCCAACAAGAATGCGAAAAATGCGAAAGTATGAGCTAGATGATGGCAAATACCAGACCTAACCCAGACATAACCGCCGTTATCCTCTATAATATTAATCGGAACCAGGGTTAATTGACTATTTCAGTGTGGTACCACATTACAACGTGATCCAAACCGGAAAAAACCCAGGATCTGGCCAACAAGAATGCAAAACATGCGAAAGTATGAGGAAGATGATGGCAAATACCAGACCTAACCCAGACATAACCGCCGTTATCCTCTAAAATATTAATCGGAACCAGGGTTAATTGACTGTTTCGGTGTGGCGCCACATTACTGCGTGATCCAAATCAGAAAAAGCCCAGGATATTGCCAACAAGTATGCGAAAAATGCGAAAGTATGAGCTAGATGATGGCAAATACCAGACCTAACCCAGACATAACCGCCGTTATCCTCTAAAATATAAATTGCAACCAGGTTTAATTGACTGTTTCGGTGTGGTACCACATTACTATGTCATCCAAACCAGAAAAAACCCAGGATCTGGCCAACAAGAAAGCATAAAATGCGAAAGTATGAGGTAGATGATGGCAAATACCAGACCTAACCCAGACATAACCGCCGTTATCCTCTAAAATATTAATCGTAACCAGGCTTAATTGACAGTTTCGGTGTGGGGTCCACATTACTATGTGATCCAAATCAGCAAGAGCCCGGGATCTGGCCATTCAAATATGCGAAAAATGCGATAGTATGAGGCAGATGATTGCAAATACCAGACCTAACACAAACCTAACCGGCGTTGTTCTCTAAAATATTAATCGGAACCAGGCTTAATTGACTATTTCAGTGTGGTACCACATTACAACGTGATCCAAACCGGAAGAAACCCAGGATCGGGCCAACAAGAATGCAAAACATGCGAAAGTATGAGGCAGATGATTACAAGTACCAGGCGTAACACAGACACAACTGGTGTTTCCCCCTATAATATTGATCGAAACCAGCGTTAATTGACTATTTCGGTGTGGTACCACATTACTACGTGCTCCAAATCAGCAAGAGCTAAGGATCTGGCCAATGGTATGCGAAAAATGCGAAAGTATGAGTCAGATGATGGCAAATACCAGACCTAACCCAGACATAACTGGGGTTATCCTCTAAAATATTAATCGGAACCAGGTATAATTGTCTGTCTCAGTGTAGTACCACATTACTACGAGATCCAAATCAGAAAAAGCCCAGGATCTGGCCATTCAACTATGCGAAAAATGCGAAAGTATGAGCCAGATGATCGCAAATACGAGAACTAACCCAGACGTAACCGGTGTTTCCCCCTGAAATATTGATCGAAACCAGCTTTAATTGACTGTTTCGGTTTTGTACCACATTACTACGTGAACCGAATCAGCAAGAGCCCAGGATCTGGCCAACAAGTATGCGAAAAGTGCGAAAGTGTGAACTAGATGATTGCAAATACGAGAACTAGCCCAGACATAACCGGCGTTATCCTCGAAAATATCAATCGGAACACGGTTTAATTGACTGGTTCGGTGTGGTTCCACATTCCTGCTTAATCCAAACCTGAAAAAACCCAGGATCTGGCCAACAAGTATGCGGGAAATGCGAAAGCAAGAGGATGATGATTGCAAATACCAGACCTAACCCAGACATAACCGCCGTTATCCTCTAAAATATTAATCGTAACCAAGTTTAGTTGATTGCTTCGGTGTGGTAGCACATTACTACGTGATCCAAATCAGCATAAGCCCAGGATCTGGCCAACAAGAATGCGAAAAATGCGTAAGTATGAGCTAGATGATGGCAAATACCAGACCTAACCCAGACATAACCGCCGTTATCCTCTAAAATATTAATCGGAACCAGGTTTAATTGATTGTACCAGTGTGGTACCACATTACTACGTGACCCAAATCAGAAAAAGCCCAGGTTCTGGCCATTCAAGTATGCGAAAAATGCAAAAGTATGAGCCAGATGATTGCAAATACGAGAACTAACCCAGACATAACCGGTATTTCCCCCTAAAATATTAATCGTAACCAAGTTTAGTTGATTGCTTCGGTGTGGTAGCACATTACTACGTGATCCAAATCAGCATAAGCCCAGGATCTGGCCAACAAGAATGCGAAAAATGCAAAAGTATGAGCTAGATGATGGCAAATACCAGACCTAACCCAGACATAACCGCCGCTATCCTCTAAAATGTTAATCGGAACCAGGCTTAATTGACTGTTTCGGTGTGGTGCCACATTACTACCTGATCCAATCTAAAAAAAGCCCAGGTTCTGTCCATTCAAGTATGCGAAAAATGCGAAAGTATGAGCTAGATGATGGCAAATACCAGACCTAACCCAGACATAACCGGCGTTATCCTCTAAAATATTAATCGGAACCAGGTTTAATTGACTGTTTCGGTGTGGTGCCACATTACTACGTTATCCAATCTAAAAAAAGCCCAGGTTCTGGCCATTCAAGTATGCGAAAAATGCGAAAGTATGAGCTAGATGATGGCAAATACCAGACCTAACCCAGACATAACCGGCGGTATCCTCTAAAATATTAATCGGAACCAGGTTTAATAGACAGTTTCAGTGTAGTACAACATTACTACGTGATCCAATCTAAGAAAAGCCCAGGCTCTGGCCATTCAAGTATGCGAAAAATGCGAGAGTATGAGCTAGATGATTGCAAATACCAGACCTAACCCAGGCATAACCGGCGTTATCCTCTAAAATATTAATCGGAACCAGGTTTAATTGACCCCTGCAGTGTGGTACCACATTACTACGTGATCCAATCTAAGAAAAGCCCAGGCTCTGGCCATTCAACTATGCGAAAAATGCGAAAGTATGAGCCAGATGATAGCAAATACGAGAACTAACCCAGACATAACCGGTGTTTCCCCCTAAAATATTGATCGAAACCAGCTTTAATTGACTGTTTCGGTTTGGTACCACATTACTCCGTGATCCAAATCAGCAAGAGCCCAGGATCTGGCCAACAAGTATGCGAAAAGTGCGAAAGTGTGAACTAGATGATTGCAAATACGAGAACTAACCCAGACATAACCGGCGTTATCCTCGAAAATATCAATCGGAAACAGGATTCATTGACTGTTCCAGTGTGGTACCACATTACTACGTGATCCAAACCGGAAAAACCCTGGATCTGGCCAACAAGTATGCGAAAATTGCGAAAGTATGAGCCAGATGATTGCAAATACCAGAACTAACCCAGACATAACCAGCGTTATCCTCTAAAATATTAATCGGAACCAGGTTTAATAATCTTTTTCGGTGTGGTACCACAATACTACGTGATCCAAACCAGAAAAAACCCAGGGTCTGGCCAACAAGTATGCGAAAAATGCGAAAGTATGAGATAGATGATGGCAAACACCAGACCTAACCCAGACATAACCAGCGTTATCCTCTAAAATATTAATCGGAACCAGGTTTAACTGACCCCTTCAGTGTGGTACCACATTACTACGTGATCCAAAAAAGCAAAATGCCAGGATCTGGCCAACAGGAATGCGAAAAATGCGAAAGTATCAGCTAGATGATGGCAAATAAAAGACCTAACCCAGACATAACCGGCGTTATCCTCTAAACTATTAATCGGAACCAGGTTTAATTGCCTGTTCCAGTGTGGTACCACATTACTGCGTGATCCAAATCAGTAAAAGCCCAGGATCTGGCCATTCAAGTATGCGAAAAATGCAAAAGTATGAGTCAGATGATTGCAAATACCAGACCTAACCCAGACATAACCGCCGTTATCCTCTAAAATAATAATCGTAACCAAGTTTAGTTGATTGCTTCGGTGTGGTAGCACATTACTACGTGATCCAAATCAGCATAAGCCCAGGATCTGGCCAACAAGAATGCGAAACATGCAAAAGTATGAGTCAGATGATTGCAAATACCAGACCTATCCCAGACATAACCGCCGTTATCCTCTAAAATATTAATCGTAACCAAGTTTAGTTGATTGCTTCGGTGTGGTAGCACATTACTACGTGATCCAATCCAGAAAAAACCCAGGATCTGGCCAACAAGTATGCGAAAAATGCGAAAGTATGAGCTAGATGATGGCAAATACCAGACCTAACCCAGACATAACCGCCGTTATCCTTTAAAATATTAATCGGAACCAGGCTTAATTGACTGTTTCGGTGTGGTGCCACATTACTACGTGATCCAATCTAAAAGAAGCCCAGGTTCTGGCCATTCAAGTATGCGAAAAATGTGAAAGTATGAGCTAGATGATGGCAAATACCAGACCTAACCCAGACATAACCGGCGTTATCCTCTAAAATATTAATCGGAACCAGGTTTAATTGACTGTTTCAGTGTGGTGCCACATTACTACGTTATCCAAACTAAAAAAAGCCCAGGTTCTGGCCATTCAAGTATGCGAAAAATGCGAAAGTATGAGCTTGATGATGGCAAATACCAGACCTAACCCAGACATAACCGGCGTTATCCTCTAAAATATTAATCGGAACCAGGTTTAATAGGCAGTTTCAGTGTAGTACCACATTACTACGTGATCCAATCTAAGAAAAGCCCAGGCTCTGGCCATTCAAGTATGCGAAAAATGCGAAAGTATGAGCTAGATGATTGCAAATACCAGACCTAACCCAGGCATAACCGGCGTTATCCTCTAAAATATTAATCGGAACCAGGTATAATTGTCTGTCTCAGTGTAGTACCACATTACTACGAGATGCAAGTCGGAAAAAGCCCAAGATCTGGCCATTCAACTATGCGAAAAATGCGAAAGTATGAGCCAGATGGTTGCAAATACGAGAACTAACCCAGACATAACCGGTATTTCCCCCTAAAATATTAATCGTAACCAAGTTTAATTGACTGCTTCGGTGTGGTACCACGTTACTACGTGATCCAAATCAACAAGAGCCCATGATCTGGCCAACAAGCACGCGAAAAATGCGAAGGTATGAGTCAGATGATTGCAAATACCAGACCTAACCCAGACGTAACCGGCGTTATCCTCTAAAATATTAATCGCAACCAGGTTTAGTTGACTGTTTCGGTGTGGTACCACATTACTATGTAATCCAATCCAGAAAAAACCCAGGATCTAGACAACAAATATGCGACAAATGCGAAAGTGTGAGTCAGATGATTGCAAATACCAGACCTAACCCAGACATAACCGGCGTTATCCTCTAAAATATTAATGGGAACCAGGTTTAATTGACTGTTTCGGTGTGGCGCCACATTACTACGTGATCCAAATCAGAAAAAGCCCAGGATATGGCCAACAAGTATGCGAAAAATGCGAAAGTATGAGCTAGATGATGGCAAATACCAGACCTAACCCAGAAATAACCGCCGTTATCCTCTAAAATATTAATCGGAACCAGGCTTAATTGACAGTTTCGGTGTGGGGTCCACATTACTACGTGATCCAAATCAGCAAGAGCCCGGGTTCTGGCCATTCAAATATGCGAAAAATGCAAAAGTATGAGTCAGATGATTGCAAATACCAGAACTAACCCCGACATAACCGGTGTTTCCTCCTAAAATATTGATCGAAGCCAGCTTCAATTGACTGTTTCGGTTTGGCACCACATTCCTACGTGATCCAAATCTGCAAGAGTCCAGGATCTGGCCAACAAGTATGCGAAAAATGCGATAGTATGAGGCAGATGATTGCAAATACCAGACCTAACACAAACCTAACCGGCGTTGTTCTCTAAAATATTGATCAAAACCAGGTTTAATTGACTGTTTCAGTGTGGTACCACATTACTACGTGATGCAATCCAGAAACAGCCCAGGATCTAGCCATGAAGTATGAGAAATATGCGAAAGTATGACCCTGATGAAGGCAAATCCCAGGCCTAACCTAGACCTAACATGCGTTGTCCTCTAAAATATTGATGGAAACCAGGTTTAATTGACTGTTTCTGTGTTGTACCACATTACTGCGTGATCCAAACCAGAAAAAACCCAGGATCAGTTCAACAAGTATGTGAAAAACGCGAAAGTATAAGCCTGATGAGGGCAAATCCCAGACCTATCCCAGACCTAACATGCGTTATCCTCTAAAATATTTATCCAGACCAGGTTTCATTGAATGTTTCAGCGTGGTACCACATTACTACGTGATTCAATCCAGAAATAGCCCAGGATCTAGCCATGAAGCATGAGAAATATGCGAAAGAATGAGCCTGATGAGGGCAAATCCCAGACCTGTCCCAGACCTAACATGCGTTATCTTCTAAAATATTGATCGAAACCAGGTTTAATCGGCTGTTTCAGTGAGGTACCACATTACTACGTGATCCAAACCAGAAAAAACCCAGGATCAGTTCAACAATTAAGTGGAAAACGCGTTAGTATGAGCCTGATGAGGGCGAATCCCAGACCTATCACCGACCTAACTTGCGTTATCCTCTAAAATATTGATCGAAACCAGGTTTAATTGACTGTTTCAGCGTGGTACCACATTACTACGTGATCCAATCCAGAAATAGCCCAGGATCTAGGCATGAAGTATGGGAAATTAGCGAAAGTATGAGCCTGACGAGGGCAAATCCTAGACCTAACCCAGACCTAACATGCGTTATCCTCTAAAATATTTATCATGACCAGGTTTAATTGATTGTTTCAGTGTGGTCCCACACTACTACGTGATCCAAACCAGAAAAAACCCAGCATCCGTTCAACAAGTATGTGAAGAATGCGAAAGTATGAGTCTGATGAGTGAAAATCCCAGGCCTAACCTAGACCTAACATGCATTATCCTCAAAAATATTGATCGAAACCTGGTTTAATCGACTGTTTCAGTGTGGTACCACATTACTACGTGACCCAAACCAGAAAAAACCCAGGATCTGTTCAACAAGTATGAGAAATATGCGAAAGTATGAGCCTGACGAGGGCAAATCCTAGAACTGACCCAGACCTAACATGCGTTATCCTCTAAAATATTTATCATGACCAGGTTTAATTGATTGTTCAGTGTGGTCCCACATTACTACGTGATCCAAACCAGAAAAAACCCAGGATCCGTTCAACAAGTATGTGACGAATGCGAAAGTATGAGTCTGATGAGTGAAAATCCCAGGCCTAACCTAGACCTAACATGCGGTATCCTCAAAAATATTGATCGAAACCTGGTTTAATCGACTGTTTCAGTGTGGGACCACATTACTACGTGACCCAAACCAGAAAAAACTCAGGATCTGTTCAACAAGTATGTGAAAAACGCGAAAGTATGTGCCTGATGAGGGCGAATCCCAGACCTATCCCAGACCTAACTTGCGTTATCCTCTAAAATATTGATCGAAACCAGGTTTAATCGAATGTTTCAGTGTGGTACCACATTGCTACGTGATCCAATCCAGAAAAAACTCAGTATCAGTTCAACAAGTATGTGAAAAACGCGAAAGTATGAGCCTGATGAGGGCGAATCCCAGACCTATCTCAGACCTAACTTGCGTTATCCTCTAAAATATTGATCAAAACCAGGTTTAATTGACAGTTTCAGCGTGGTACCACATTACTACGTGATACAATCCAGAAACAGCCCAGGATCTAGCCATGAAGTATGAGAAATATGCGAAAGTATGAGCCTGATGAGGGCAAATCCTAGACCTAACCTAGGCCTAACATGAATTATTCTCTAAAATATTGATCGAAACCAGGTTTAATTGATTGGTTCAGCGTGGTCCCACATTACTACGTGATCCAAACCAGAAAAAACCCAGGATCCGTTCAACAAGTATGTGAAGAATGCGAAAGTATGAGTCTGATGAGTGAAAATCCCAGGCCTAACCTAGACCTAACATGCGTTATCCTCAAAAATATTGATCGAAACCTGGTTTAATCGACTGTTTCAGTATGGTACCACATTACTACGCGACCCAAACCAGAAAAAACTCAGGATCTGTTCAACAAGTATGTGAAAAACGCGAAAGTATGAGCCTGATGAGTGAAAATCCCAGACGTAACCTACACCTAACATGCGTTATCCTCAAAAATATTGATCGAAACCTGGTTTAATCGACTGTTTCAGTGTGGTACCACATTACAACGTGATCCAATCCAGTAAAAACCCAGGATCCGTTCAACAAGTATGTGAAGAATACGAAAGTATCAGCCTGATGAGTGAAAATCCCAGGCCTAACCTAGACCTAACATGCGTTATCCTCAAAAATATTGATCGAAACCTGGTTTAATCGACTGTTTCAGTGTGGTACCTCATTACTATGTGATCCAAACCAGAAAATAACCCAGGATATGTTCAACGAGTATGTGAAGTGTGCGAAAGTATGAGTCTGATGAGGGCAAATCCCAGACCTAACATGCGTTATCCTCTAAAATATTTATCAAGACCAGGTTTAATTGATTGCTTCAGTGTGGTCCCTCATTACTACGTGATCCAAACCAGAAAAAACCCAGGATCCGTTCAACAAGTATGTGAAGGATGCGAAAGTATTAGTCTGATGAGTGAAAATCCCAGACCTAACCTAGACCTAACATGCGTTATCCTCTAAAATATTGATGGAAACCAGGTTTATTTGACTGTTTCAGTGTTGTACTTCATTACTACTGGATGCAATCCAGAAACAGCCCAGGATCTAGCCATGAAGTATGAGAAATATGCGAAAGAATGAGCCTGATCAGAGCAAATCCCAGACCTAACCTAGACCTAACATGAATTATTCTCTAATATATTGATCGAAACCAGGTTTAATTGACTGTTTCAGTGTGGTACCACATTACTACATGATCCAACCCAGTAAAAACCCAGGATCCGTTCAACAAGTATGTGAAGAATGCGAAAGTATGAGTCTGATGTGTGAAAATCCTCGGCCTAACCTAGACCTAACATGCGTTATCCTCAAAAATATTGATCGAAACCAGGTTTAATCGACTGTTTCAGTGTGGTCCCACATTACTACGTGATCCAAACCAGAAAAAACACAGGATCAGTTCAACAAGTATGTGAAGTGTGCGAAAGTATGAGTCTGATGAGGGCAAATCCCAGACCTAACATGCGTTATCCTCTAAAATATTTATCAAGACCAGGTTTAATTGATTGCTTCAGTGTGGTCCCTCATTACTACGTGATCCAAACCAGAAAAAACCCAGGATCCGTTCAACAAGTATGTGAAGGATGCGAAAGTATTAGTCTGATGAGTGAAAATCCCAGACCTAACCTAGACCTAACATGCGTTATCCTCTAAAATATTGATGGAAACCAGGTTTATTTGACTGTTTCAGTGTTGTACTTCATTACTACTGGATGCAATCCAGAAACAGCCCAGGATCTAGCCATGAAGTATGAGAAATATGCGAAAGAATGAGCCTGATCAGAGCAAATCCCAGACCTAACCTAGACCTAACATGAATTATTCTCTAATATATTGATCGAAACCAGGTTTAATTGACTGTTTCAGTGTGGTACCACATTACTACATGATCCAACCCAGTAAAAACCCAGGATCCGTTCAACAAGTATGTGAAGAATGCGAAAGTATGAGTCTGATGTGTGAAAATCCTCGGCCTAACCTAGACCTAACATGCGTTATCCTCAAAAATATTGATCGAAACCAGGTTTAATCGACTGTTTCAGTGTGGTACCACATTACAACGTGATCCAATCCAGTAAAAACCCAGGATCCGTTCAACAAGTATGTGAAGAATACGAAAGTATCAGCCTGATGAGTGAAAATCCCAGGCCTAACCTAGACCTAACATGCGTTATCCTCAAAAATATTGATCGAAACCTGGTTTAATCGACTGTTTCAGTGTGGTACCTCATTACTATGTGATCCAAACCAGAAAATAACCCAGGATATGTTCAACGAGTATGTGAAGTGTGCGAAAGTATGAGTCTGATGAGGGCAAATCCCAGACCTAACATGCGTTATCCTCTAAAATATTTATCAAGACCAGGTTTAATTGATTGCTTCAGTGTGGTCCCTCATTACTACGTGATCCAAACCAGAAAAAACCCAGGATCCGTTCAACAAGTATGTGAAGGATGCGAAAGTATTAGTCTGATGAGTGAAAATCCCAGGCCTAACCTAGACCTAACATGCGTTATCCTCAAAAATATTGATCGAAACCTGGTTTAATCGACTGTTTCAGTATGGTACCACATTACTACGCGACCCAAACCAGAAAAAACTCAGGATCTGTTCAACAAGTATGTGAAAAACGCGAAAGTATGAGCCTGATGAGTGAAAATCCCAGACGTAACCTACACCTAACATGCGTTATCCTCAAAAATATTGATCGAAACCTGGTTTAATCGACTGTTTCAGTGTGGTACCACATTACAACGTGATCCAATCCAGTAAAAACCCAGGATCCGTTCAACAAGTATGTGAAGAATACGAAAGTATCAGCCTGATGAGTGAAAATCCCAGGCCTAACCTAGACCTAACATGCGTTATCCTCAAAAATATTGATCGAAACCTGGTTTAATCGACCGTTTCAGTGTGGTACCTCATTACTATGTGATCCAAACCAGAAAATAACCCAGGATATGTTCAACGAGTATGTGAAGTGTGCGAAAGTATGAGTCTGATGAGGGCAAATCCCAGACCTAACATGCGTTATCCTCTAAAATATTTATCAAGACCAGGTTTAATTGATTGCTTCAGTGTGGTCCCTCATTACTACGTGATCCAAACCAGAAAAAACCCAGGATCCGTTCAACAAGTATGTGAAGGATGCGAAAGTATTAGTCTGATGAGTGAAAATCCCAGACCTAACCTAGACCTAACATGCGTTATCCTCTAAAATATTGATGGAAACCAGGTTTATTTGACTGTTTCAGTGTTGTACTTCATTACTACTGGATGCAATCCAGAAACAGCCCAGGATCTAGCCATGAAGTATGAGAAATATGCGAAAGAATGAGCCTGATCAGAGCAAATCCCAGACCTAACATAGACCTAACATGAATTATTCTCTAATACATTGATCGAAACCAGGTTTAATTGACTGTTTCAGTGTGGTACCACATTACTACATGATCCAACCCAGTAAAAACCCAGGATCCGTTCAACAAGTATGTGAAGAATGCGAAAGTATGAGTCTGATGTGTGAAAATCCTCGGCCTAACCTAGACCTAACATGCGTTATCCTCAAAAATATTGATCGAAACCAGGTTTAATCGACTGTTTCAGTGTGGTCCCACATTACTACGTGATCCAAACCAGAAAAAACACAGGATCAGTTCAACAAGTATGTGAAAAACGCGAAAGTAAGAGCCTGATGAGGGCGAATCCCAGACCTATCCCAGACCAAACTTGCGTTATCCTCTAAAATATTGATCGAAACCAGGTTTAATTGACTGTTTCAGCGTGGTACCACATTACTACGTGATACAATCCAGAAACAGCCCAGGATCTAGCCATGAAGTATGTGAAAAACGCGAAAGTATGAGCATGATGAGGGCAAATCCCAGACCTATCCCAGACCAAACTTGCGTTATCCTCTAAAATATTGATCGAAATCAGGTTTAATCGACTGTTTCAGTGTGGTACCACATTGCTACGTGATCCAAACCAGAAAAAACCCAGGATCAGTTCAACAAGTATGTGAAAAACGCGAAAGTATCAGCCTGATGAGGGCGAATCCCAGACCTATCCCAGACCTAACTTGCGTTATCCTCTAAAATATTGATCGAAACCAGGATTAATTGACTGTTTCAGCGTGGTACCACATTACTACGTGATACAATCCAGAAACAGCCCAGGATCTAGCCATGAAGTATGAGAAATATGCGAAAGTATGAGCCTGATGAGGGCAAATCCTAGACCTAACCCAAACGTAACATGCGTTATCCTCTAAAATATTGATCGAAACCAGGTTTAATGGACTGCTTCCGTGTGGTACCACTTCACTACGTGATCCAAACCAGAAAAAACCCAGGATCAGTCCAACAAGTATGTGAAAAATGCGAAAGTATGACCCTGATGAGGGCAAATCCCAGACCTATCCCAGACATAACTTGCGTTGTCCTCTAAAATATTGATGGAAACCAGATTCCATTGACTGTTTCAGTGTGGTACTACATTACTACGTGATGCAATCCAGAAAAAGCCCAAGATCTAGCCATCAAGTATGAGAAATATTCGAAAGAATGAGCCTGATGAGAGAATATCCCAGACCTAACCTAGAACTAACATGCGTTATCCTCTAAAATATTGATCGAAACCAGGTTTAATGGACTGCTTCAGTGTGGTACCACTTCACTACGTGATCCAAAGCAGAAAAAACCCTCGATCAGGCCAACATGTATGTTAAAACTGCGAAAGTATGAGTCTGATGAGTGAAAATCCCCGGCCTAACCTAGACCTAACATGCGTTATCCTCAAAAATATTGATCGAAACCAGGTTTAATTGACCGTTTCTGTGTGGTACCACATTACTACCTGATCCAATCCAGAAATAGCCCAGGATCTAGCCATGAAGTATGAGAAATATGCGAAAGTATGAGCCTGACGAGGTCAAATCCTGGACCTAACCCAGACCTAACTTGCGTTGTCCTCTAAAATATTGATGAAAAACAGGTTTAATTGACTGTTTCAGTGTGGTACTACATTACTACGTGATGCAATCCAGAAAAAGCCCAAGATCTAGCCATCAAGTATGAGAAATATTCGAAAGAATGAGCCTGATGAGAGCAAATCCCAGACCTAACCTAGAACTAACATGGATTATTCTCTAAAATATTGATCGAAACCAGGTTTAATGGACTGCTTCAGTGGGGTACCACATTACTACGTGATCCAAACCAGAAAAAACCCACGACCTCTTCAACAAGTATGTGAAAAACGCGAAAGTATGAGCCTGATGAGGGCAAATCCTAGACCTAACCCAGACCTAACATGCGTTATCGTCTAAAATAGTGATCGAAACCAGGATTAATTGACTGTTTCAGCGTGGTACCACATTACTACGTGATACAATCCAGAAACAGCCCAGGATCTAGCCATGAAGTATGAGAAATATGCGAATGTATGAGCCTGATGAGGGCAAATCCTAGACCTAACCCAAACCTAACATGCGTTATCCTATAAAATATTGATCGAAACCGGGTTTAATGGACTGCTTCAGTGTGGTACCACTTCACTACGTGATACAAAGCAGAAAAAACCCAGGATCTAGCCATGAAGTATGAGAAATATGCGAAAGTATGAGCCTGACGAGGGCAAATCCTGGACCTAACCCAGATCTAACATACGTTATCCTCTAAAATATTTATCAAGACCTGGTTTAATCGACTGTTTCAGTGTGGTACCACATTACTACGTGATCCAAACCAGAAAAAACACAGGATCCGTTGAACAAGTATGTGACGAATGCAAAAGTATGAGTCTGATGAGTGAAAATCCCAGGCCTAACCTAGACCTAACATGCGTTATCCTCAAAAATATTGATCGAAACCAGGTTTAATTGACCGTTTCAGTGTGGTACCACATTACTACGTGATCCAATCCAGAAATAGCCCAGGATCTAGCCATGAAGTATGAGAAATATGCGAAAGTATGAGCCTGACGGGGGCAAATCCTGGAGCTAACCCAGATCTAACATACGTTATCCTCTAAAATATTTATCAAGACCTGGTTTAATCGACTGTTTCAGTGTGGTACCACATTACTATGTGATCCAAACCAGAAAATAACCCAGGATCTGTTCAACGAGTATGTGAAAAACGCGAAAGTATGAGCCTGATGAGGGCGAATCCCAGAACTATCCCAGACCTAACTTGCGTTGTCCTCTAAAATATTGATGGAAAACAGGTTTAATTGACTGTTTCAGTGTTGTACTTCATTACTACGTGATGCAATCCAGAAAAAGCCCAGGATCTAGCCATCAAGTATGAGAAATATGCGAAAGAATGAGCCTGATGAGAGCAAATCCCAGACCTAACCTAGACCTAACATGAATTATTCTCTAGAATATTGTTCGAAACCAGGTTTAATTGATTGGTTCAGCGTGGTCCCACATTACTACGTGATCCAAACCAGAAAAAACCCAGGATCCGTTCAACAAGTATGTGAAGAATGCGAAAGTATGAGTCAGATGAGTGAAAATCCCAGGCCTAACCTAGACCTAACATGCGTTATCCTCAAAAATATTGATCGAAACCTGGTTTAATCGACTGTTTCAGTGTGGTACCACATTACTACGCGACCCAAACCAGAAAAAACTCAGGATCTGTTCAACAAGTATTTGAAAAACGCGAAAGTATGAGCCTGATGAGTGAAAATCCCAGACGTAACCTAGACCTAACATGCGTTATCCTCAAAAATATTGATCGAAACCTGGTTTAATCGACTGTTTCAGTGTGGTACCTCATTACTATGTGATCCAAACCAGAAAAAACCCAGGATCCGTTCAACAAATATGTGAAGGATGCGAAAGTATTAGTCTGATGAGTGAAAATCCCAGACCTAACCTAGACCTAACATGCGTTATCCTCTAAAATATTGATGGAAACCAGGTTTATTTGACTGTTTCAGTGTTGTACTTCATTACTACTGGATGCAATCCAGAAACAGCCCAGGATCTAGCCATGAAGTATGAGAAATATGCGAAAGAATGAGCCTGATCAGAGCAAATCCCAGACCTAACCTAGACCTAACATGAATTATTCTCTAATATATTGCTCGAAACCAGGTTTAATTGACTGTTTCAGTGTGGTACCACATTACTACATGATCCAAACCAGTAAAAACCCAGGATCCGTTCAACAAGTATGTGAAGAATGCGAAAGTATGAGCCTGATGAGGGCGAATCCCAGACCTATCCCAGACCAAACTTGCGTTATCCTCTAAAATATTGATCGAAACCAGGTTTAATTGACTGTTTCAGCGTGGTACCACATTACTATGTGACACAATCCAGAAACAGCCCAGGATCTAGCCATGAAGTATGTGAAAAACGCGAAAGTATGAGCCTGATGAGGGCAAATCCCAGACCTATCCCAGACCAAACTTGCGTTATCGTCTAAAATATTTATCAAGACCAGGTTTAATTGATTGTTTCAGTGTGGTCCCACATTACTGCGTGATCCAAACCAGAAAAAACCCAGGATCCGTTCAACAAGTATGTGAAGAATGCGAAAGTATGAGTCTGATGAGTGAAAATCCCAGACCTATCCCAGACATAACTTGCGTTGTCCTCTAAAATATTGATGGAAACCAGATTCCATTGACTGTTTCAGTGTGGTACTACATTACTACGTGATCCAAACCAGAAAAAGCCCAAGATCTAGCCATCAAGTATGAGAAATATTCGAAAGAATGAGCCTGATGAGAGAAAATCCCAGACCTAACCTAGAACTAACATGCGTTATCCTCTAAAATATTGATCGAAACCAGGTTTAATTGACCGTTTCAGTGTGGTACCACATTACTACCTGATCCAATCCAGAAATAGCCCAGGATCTAGCCATGAAGTATGAGAAATATGCGAAAGTATGAGCCTGACGAGGTCAAATCCTGGACCTAACCCAGACCTAACTTGCGTTGTCCTCTAAAATATTGATGAAAAACAGGTTTAATTGACTGTTTCAGTGTTGTAGTTCATTACTACGTGATGCAATCCAGAAAAAGCCCAGGATCTAGCCATCAAGTATGAGAAATATGCGAAAGAATGAGCCTGATGAGAGCAAGTCCCAGACCTAACCTAGACCTAACATGAATTATTCTCTAAAATATTGTTCGAAACCAGGTTTTATGGACTGTTTCAGTGTGGTACCACATTACTACGTGATCCAAACAAGAAAAAACCCAGGATCTGTTCAACAAGTATGTGAAAAATGCGAAAGTATGACCCTGATGAGGGCAAATCCCAGACCTATCCCAGACATAACTTGCGTTGTCCTCTAAAATATTGATGGAAACCAGATTCCATTGACTGTTTCAGTGTGGTACTACATTACTACGCGATGCAATCCAGAAAAAGCCCAAGATCTAGCCATCAAGTATGAGAAATATTCGAAAGAATGAGCCTGATGAGAGCAAATCCCAGACCTAACCTAGAACTAACATGGATTATTCTCTAAAATATTGATCGAAACCAGGTTTAATGGACTGCTTCAGTGTGGTACCACATTACTACATAATCCAAACCAGAAAAAACCCACGACCTCTTCGACAAGTATGTGAAAAACGCGAAAGTATGAGCCTGATGAGGGCAAATCCTAGACCTAACCCAGACCTAACATGCGTTATCGTCTAAAATAGTGATCGAAACCAGGATTAATTGACTGTTTCAGCGTGGTACCACATTACTACGTGATACAATCCAGAAACAGCCCAGGATCTAGCCATGAAGTATGAGAAATATGCGAATGTATGAGCCTGATGAGGGCAAATCCTAGACCTAACCCAAACCTAACATGCGTTATCCTCTAAAATATTGATCGAAACCGGGTTTAATGGACTGCTTCAGTGTGGTACCACTTCACTACGTGATCCAAAGCAGAAAAAACCCAGGATCTAGCCATGAAGTATGAGAAATATGCGAAAGTATGAGCCTGACGAGGGCAAATCCTGGACCTAACCCAGATCTAACATACGTTATCCTCTAAAATATTTATCAAGACCTGGTTTAATCGACTGTTTCAGTGTGGTACCACATTACTACGTGATCCAAACCAGAAAAAACACAGGATCCGTTGAACAAGTATGTGACGAATGCGAAAGTATGAGTCTGATGAGTGAAAATCCCAGGCCTAACCTAGACCTAACATGCGTTATCCTCAAAAATATTGATCGAAACCAGGTTTAATTGACCGTTTCAGTGTGGTACCACATTACTACGTGATCCAATCCAGAAATAGCCCAGGATCTAGCCATGAAGTATGAGAAATATGCGAAAGTATGAGCCTGACGAGGGCAAATCCTGGACCTAACCCAGATCTAACATACGTTATCCTCTAAAATATTTATCAAGACCTGGTTTAATCGACTGTTTCAGTGTGGTACCACATTACTATGTGATCCAAACCAGAAAATAACCCAGGATCTGTTCAACGAGTATGTGAAAAACGCGAAAGTATGAGCCTGATGAGGGCGAATCCCAGAACTATCCCAGACCTAACTTGCATTGTCCTCTAAAATATTGATGGAAAACAGGTTTAATTGACTGTTTCAGTGTTGTACTTCATTACTACGTGATGCAATCCAGAAAAAGCCCAGGATCTAGCCATCAAGTATGAGAAATATGCGAAAGAATGAGCCTGATGAGAGCAAATCCCAGACCTAACCTAGACCTAACATGAATTATTCTCCAGAATATTGTTCGAAACCAGGTTTTATGGACTGTTTCAGTGTGGTACCACATTACTACGTGTTCCAAACAAGAAAAAACCCAGGATCTGTTCAACAAGTATGTGAAAAATGCGACAGTATGACCCTGATGAGGGCAAATCCCAGACCAATCCCAGACATAACTTGCGTTGTCCTCTAAAATATTGATGGAAACCAGATTCCATTGACTGTTTCAGTGTGGTACTACATTACTACGTGATGCAATCCAGAAAAAGCCCAAGATCTAGCCATCAAGTATGAGAAATACGCGAAAGAATGAGCCTGATGAGAGCAAATCCCAGACCTAACCTAGACCTAACATGAATTATTCTCTAAACTATTGATCGAAACCAGGTTTAATTGACAGTTTCAGCGTGGTACCACATTACTACGTGATACAATCCAGAAACAGCCCAGGATCTAGCCATGAAGTATGAGAAATATGCGAAAGTATGAGCCTGATGAGGGCAAATCCTAGACCTAACCTAGGCCTAACATGAATTATTCTCTAAAATATTGATCGAAACCAGGTTTAATTGATTGGTTCAGCGTGGTCCCACATTACTACGTGACCCAAACCAGAAAAAACCCAGGATCCGTTCAACAAGTATGTGAAGAATGCGAAAGTATGAGTCTGATGAGTGAAAATGCCAGGCCTAACCTAGACCTAACATGCGTTATCCTCAAAAATATTGATCGAAACCTGGTTTAATCGACTGTTTCAGTGTGGTACCACATTACTACGCGACCCAAACCAGAAAAAACTCAGGATCTGTTCAACAAGTATGTGAAAAACGCGAAAGTATGAGCCTGATGAGTGAAAATCCCAGACGTAACCCAGACCTAACATGCGTTATCGTCTAAAATAGTGATCGAAACCAGGATTAATTGACTGTTTCAGCGTGGTACCACATTACTACGTGATACAATCCAGAAACAGCCCAGGATCTAGCCATGAAGTATGAGAAATATGCGAATGTATGAGCCTGATGAGGGCAAATCCTAGACCTAACCCAAACCTAACATGCGTTATCCTCTAAAATATTGATCGAAACCGGGTTTAATGGACTGCTTCAGTGTGGTACCACTTCACTACGTGATACAAAGCAGAAAAAACCCAGGATCTAGCCATGAAGTATGAGAAATATGCGAAAGTATGAGCCTGACGAGGGCAAATCCTGGACCTAACCCAGATCTAACATACGTTATCCTCTAAAATATTTATCAAGACCTGGTTTAATCGACTGTTTCAGTGTGGTACCACATTACTACGTGATCCAAACCAGAAAAAACACAGGATCCGTTGAACAAGTATGTGACGAATGCAAAAGTATGAGTCTGATGAGTGAAAATCCCAGGCCTAACCTAGACCTAACATGCGTTATCCTCAAAAATATTGATCGAAACCAGGTTTAATTGACCGTTTCAGTGTGGTACCACATTACTACGTGATCCAATCCAGAAATAGCCCAGGATCTAGCCATGAAGTATGAGAAATATGCGAAAGTATGAGCCTGACGGGGGCAAATCCTGGACCTAACCTGGACCTAACATGCGTTATCCTCAAAAATATTGATCGAAACCTGGTTTAATCGACTGCTTCAGTGTGGTACCACTTCACTACGTGATCCAAACCAGAAAAAACCCAGGATCAGTCCAACAAGTATGTGAAAAACGCGAAAGTATGAGCCTGATGAGGGCGAATCCCAGACCTATCCCAGACCAAACTTGCGTTATCCTCTAAAATATTGATCGAAACCAGGTTTAATTGACTGTTTCAGCGTGGTACCACATTACTATGTGATACAATCCAGAAACAGCCCAGGATCTAGCCATGAAGTATGTGAAAAACGCGAAAGTATGAGCCTGATGAGGGCAAATCCCAGACCTATCCCAGACCAAACTTGCGTTATCCTCTAAAATATTTATCAAGACCAGGTTTAATTGATTGTTTCAGTGTGGTCCCACATTACTGCGTGATCCAAACCAGAAAAAACCCAGGATCCGTTCAACAAGTATGTGAAGAATGCGAAAGTATGAGTCTGATGAGTGAAAATCCCAGACCTAACCTGGACCTAACATGCGTTATCCTCAAAAATATTGATCGAAACCTGGTTTAATCGACTGTTTCAGAGTGGTACTACATTACTACGTGACCCAAACCAGAAAAAACCCAGGATCTAGCCATGAAGTATGTGAAAAACGCGAAAGTATGAGCCTGATGAGGGCAAATCCCAGACCTATCCCAGACCAAACTTGCGTTATCCTCTAAAATATTGATCGAAACCAGGTTTAATCGACTGTTTCAGTGTGGTACCACATTGCTACGTGATCCAAACCAGAAAAAACCCAGGATCAGTTCAACAAGTATGTGAAAAATGCGAAAGTATGACCCTGATGAGGGCAAATCCCAGACCTATCCCAGACATAACTTGCGTTGTCCTCTAAAATATTGATGGAAACCAGATTCCATTGACTGTTTCAGTGTGGTACTACATTACTACGTGATCCAAACCAGAAAAAGCCCAAGATCTAGCCATCAAGTATGAGAAATATTCGAAAGAATGAGCCTGATGAGAGAAAATCCCAGACCTAACCTAGAACTAACATGCGTTATCCTCTAAAATATTGATCGAAACCAGGTTTAATGGACTGCTTCAGTGTGGTACCACTTCACTACGTGATCCAAAGCAGAAAAAACCCTCGATCAGGCCAACATGTATGTTAAAACTGCGAAAGTATGAGTCTGATGAGTGAAAATCCCCGGCCTAACCTAGACCTAACATGCGTTATCCTCTAAAATATTGATCGAAACCAGGTTTAATTGACCGTTTCAGTGTGGTACCACATTACTACCTGATCCAATCCAGAAATAGCCCAGGATCTAGCCATGAAGTATGAGAAATATGCGAAAGTATGAGCCTGACGAGGTCAAATCCTGGACCTAACCCAGACCTAACTTTCGTTGTCCTCTAAAATATTGATGAAAAACAGGTTTAATTGACTGTTTCAGTGTTGTAGTTTATTACTACGTGATGCAATCCAGAAAAAGCCCAGGATCTAGCCATCAAGTATGAGAAATATGCGAAAGAATGAGCCTGATGAGAGCAAGTCCCAGACCTAACCTAGACCTAACATGAATTATTCTCTAAAATATTGTTCGAAACCAGGTTTTATGGACTGTTTCAGTGTGGTACCACATTACTACGTGATCCAAACAAGAAAAAACCCAGGATCTGTTCAACAAGTATGTGAAAAATGCGAAAGTATGACCCTGATGAGGGCAAATCCCAGACCTATCCCAGACATAACTTGCGTTGTCCTCTAAAATATTGATGGAAACCAGATTCCATTGACTGTTTCAGTGTGGTACTACATTACTACGTGATGCAATCCAGAAAAAGCCCAAGATCTAGCCATCAAGTATGAGAAATATTCGAACGAATGAGCCTGATGAGAGCAAATCCCAGACCTAACCTAGAACTAACATGGATTATTCTCTAAAATATTGATCGAAACCAGGTTTAATGGACTGCTTCAGTGTGGTACCACATTACTACATAATTCAAACCAGAAAAAACCCACGACCTCTTCGACAAGTATGTGAAAAACGCGAAAGTATGAGCCTGATGAGGGCAAATCCTAGACCTAACCCAGACCTAACATGCGTTATTGTCTAAAATAGTGATCGAAACCAGGATTAATTGACTGTTTCAGCGTGGTACCACATTACTACGTGATACAATCCAGAAACAGCCCAGGATCTAGCCATGAAGTATGAGAAATATGCGAATGTATGAGCCTGATGAGGGCAAATCCTAGACCTAACCCAAACCTAACATGCGTTATCCTCTAAAATATATGATCGAAACCGGGTTTAATGGACTGCTTCAGTGTGGTACCACTTCACTACGTGATCCAAAGCAGAAAAAACCCAGGATCTAGCCATGAAGTATGAGAAATATGCGAAAGTATGAGCCTGACGAGGGCAAATCCTGGACCTAACCCAGATCTAACATACGTTATCCTCTAAAATATTTATCAAGACCTGGTTTAATCGACTGTTTCAGTGTGGTACCACATTACTACGTGATCCAAACCAGAAAAAACACAGGATCCGTTGAACAAGTATGTGACGAATGCGAAAGTATGAGTCTGATGAGTGAAAATCCCAGGCCTAACCTAGACCTAACATGCGTTATCCTCAAAAATATTGATCGAAACCAGGTTTAATTGACCGTTTCAGTGTGGTACCACATTACTACGTGATCCAATCCAGAAATAGCCCAGGATCTAGCCATGAAGTATGAGAAATATGCGAAAGTATGAGCCTGACGAGGGCAAATCCTGGACCTAACCCAGATCTAACATACGTTATCCTCTAAAATATTTATCAAGACCTGGTTTAATCGACTGTTTCAGTGTGGTACCACATTACTATGTGATCCAAACCAGAAAATAACCCAGGATCTGTTCAACGAGTATGTGAAAAACGCGAAAGTATGAGCCTGATGAGGGCGAATCCCAGAACTATCCCAGACCTAACTTGCATTGTCCTCTAAAATATTGATGGAAAACAGGTTTAATTGACTGTTTCAGTGTTGTACTTCATTACTACGTGATGCAATCCAGAAAAAGCCCAGGATCTAGCCATCAAGTATGAGAAATATGCGAAAGAATGAGCCTGATGAGAGCAAATCCCAGACCTAACCTAGACCTAACATGAATTATTCTCTAGAATATTGTTCGAAACCAGGTTTTATGGACTGTTTCAGTGTGGTACCACATTACTACGTGTTCCAAACAAGAAAAAACCCAGGATCTGTTCAACAAGTATGTGAAAAATGCGACAGTATGACCCTGATGAGGGCAAATCCCAGACCTATCCCAGACATAACTAGCGTTGTCCTCTAAAATATTGATGGAAACCAGATTCCATTGACTGTTTCAGTGTGGTACTACATTACTACGTGATGCAATCCAGAAAAAGCCCAAGATCTAGCCATCAAGTATGAGAAATACGCGAAAGAATGAGCCTGATGAGAGCAAATCCCAGACCTAACCTAGACCTAACATGAATTATTCTCTAAACTATTGATCGAAACCAGGTTTAATTGACAGTTTCAGCGTGGTACCACATTACTACGTGATACAATCCAGAAACAGCCCAGGATCTAGCCATGAAGTATGAGAAATATGCGAAAGTATGAGCCTGATGAGGGCAAATCCTAGACCTAACCTAGGCCTAACATGAATTATTCTCTAAAATATTGATCGAAACCAGGTTTAATTGATTGGTTCAGCGTGGTCCCACATTACTACGTGACCCAAACCAGAAAAACCCAGGATCCGTTCAACAAGTATGTGAAGAATGCGAAAGTATGAGTCTGATGAGTGAAAATGCCAGGCCTAACCTAGACCTAACATGCGTTATCCTCAAAAATATTGATCGAAACCTGGTTTAATCGACTGTTTCAGTGTGGTACCACATTACTACGCGACCCAAACCAGAAAAAACTCAGGATCTGTTCAACAAGTATGTGAAAAACGCGAAAGTATGAGCCTGATGAGTGAAAATCCCAGACGTAACCTAGACCTAACATGCGTTATCCTCAAAAATATTGATCGAAACCTGGTTTAATCGACTGTTTCAGTGTGGTACCTCATTACTATGTGATCCAAACCAGAAAATAACCCAGGATATGTTCAACGAGTATGTGAGGTGTGCGAAAGTATGAGTCTGATGAGGGCAAATCCCAGACCTAACATGCGTTATCCTCTAAAATATTTATCAAGACCAGGTTTAATTGATTGCTTCAGTGTGGTCCCTCATTACTACGTGATCCAAACCAGAAAAAACCCAGGATCCGTTCAACAAGTATGTGAAGGATGCGAAAGTATGATCCTGATGAGGGCGAATCCCAGACCTATCCCAGACCAAACTTGCGTTATCCTCTAAAATATTGATCGAAACCAGGTTTAATTGACTGTTTCAGCGTGGTACCACATTACTACGTGATACAATCCAGAAACAGCCCAGGATCTAGCCATGAAGTATGTGAAAAACGCGAAAGTATGAGCCTGATGAGGGCAAATCCCAGACCTATCCCAGACCAAACTTGCGTTATCCTCTAAAATATTGATCAAAACCAGGTTTAATCGACTGTTTCAGTGTGGTACCACATTGCTACGTGATCCAAACCAGAAAAAACCCAGGATCAGTTCAACAAGTATGTGAAAAACGCGAAAGTATGAGCCTGATGAGGGCGAATCCCAGACCTATCCCAGACCTAACTTGCGTTATCCTCTAAAATATTGATCGAAACCAGGATTAATTGACTGTTTCAGCGTGGTATCACATTACTACGTGATACTATCCAGAAACAGCCCAGGATCTAGCCATGAAGTATGAGAAATATGCGAAAGTATGAGCCTGATGAGGGCAAATCCTAGACCTAACCCAAACCTAACATGCGTTATCCTCTAAAATATTGATCGAAACCAGGTTTAATGGACTGCTTCAGTGTGGTACTACTTCACTACGTGATCCAAACCAGAAAAAACCCAGGATCAGTCCAACAAGTATGTGAAAAACGCGAAAGTATGAGCCTGATGAGGGCGAATCCCAGACCTATCCCAGACCAAACTTGCGTTATCCTCTAAAATATTGATCGAAACCAGGTTTAATTGACTGTTTCAGCGTGGTACCACATTACTATGTGATACAATCCAGAAACAGCCCAGGATCTATCCATGAAGTATGTGAAAAACGCGAAAGTATGAGCCTGATGAGGGCAAATCCCAGACCTATCCCAGATCAAACTTGCGTTATCCTCTAAAATATTTATCAAGACCAGGTTTAATTGATTGTTTCAGTGTGGTCCCACATTACTGCGTGATCCAAACCAGAAACAACCCAGGATCCGTTCAACAAGTATGTGAAGAATGCGAAAGTATGGGTCTGATGAGTGAAAATCCCAGACCTAACCTGGACCTAACATGCGTTATCCTCAAAAATATTGATCGAAACCTGGTTTAATCGACTGTTTCAGAGTGGTACTACATTACTACGTGACCCAAACCAGAAAAAACCCAGGACCTGTTCAACAAGTATGTGCAAAACGCGAAAGTATGAGCCTGATGAGGGCAAATCCCAAACCTATCCCAGACCAAACTTGCGTTATCCTCTAAAATATTGATCGAAACCAGGTTTAATCGACTGTTTCAGTGTGGTACCACATTGCTACGTGATCCAAACCAGAAAAAACCCAGGATCAGTTCAACAAGTATGAGAAATATGCGAAAGAATGAGCCTGATGAGGGCAAATCCCAGACCTATCCCAGACCTAACTTGCGTTGTCCTTTAAAATATTGATGGAAAACAGGTTTAATTGACTGTTTCAGTGTTGTACTTCATTACTACGTGATGCAATCCAGAAAAAGCCCAGGATCTAGCCATCAAGTATGAGAAATATGCGAAAGAATGAGCCTGATGAGAGCAAATCCCAGACCTAACCTAGACCTAACATGAATTATTCTCTAGAATATTGTTCGAAACCAGGTTTTATGGACTGTTTCAGTGTGGTACCACATTACTACGTGTTCCAAACAAGAAAAAACCCAGGATCTGTTCAACAAGTATGTGAAAAATGCGAAAGTATGACCCTGATGAGGGCAAATCCCAGACTTATCCCAGACATAACTTGCGTTGTCCTCTAAAATATTGATGGAAACCAGATTCCATTGACTGTTTCAGTGTGGTACCACATTACTACGTGATCCAAACCAGAAAAAACACAGGATCCGTTGAACATGTATGTGAAGAATGCGAAAGTATGAGTCTGATGAGTGAAAATCCCAGACCTAACCTAGTCCTAACATGCGTTATCCTCTAAAATATTGATGGAAACCAGGTTTATTTGACTATTTCAGTGTTGTACTGCATTACTACTGGATGCAATCCAGAAAAAGCCCAGGATCTAGCCATCAAGTATGAGAAATATGCGAAAGAATGAGCCTGATGAGAGCAAATCCCAGACCTATCCCAGACCTTACTTGCGTTATCCTCTAAAATATTTATCAAGACCAGGTTCAATTGATTGTTTCAGTGTGGTCCCACATTACTGCGTGATCCAAACCAGAAGAAACCTTGGATCCGTTCAACAAGTATGTGAAGAATGCGAAAGTATGAGTCTGATGAGTGAAAATCCCAGACCTAACCTGGACCTAACATGCGTTATCCTCAAAAATATTGATCGAAACCTGGATTAATCGACTGTTTCAGAGTGGTACTACATTACTACGTGACCCAAACCAGAAAAAACCCAGGACCTGTTCAACAAGTATGTGCAAAACGCGAAAGTATGAGCCTGATGAGGGCAAATCCCAGACCTATCCCAGACCAAACTTGCGTTATCCTCTAAAATATTGATCGAAACCAGGATTAATTGACTGTTTCAGCGTGGTACCACATTAGTACGTGATACAATCCAGAAACAGCCCAGGATCTAGCCATGATGTATGAGAAATATGCGAAAGTATGAGCCTGATGAGGGCAAATCCTAGACCTAACCCAAACCTAACATGCGTTATCCTCTAAAATATTGATCGAAACCAGGTTTAATGGACCGCTTCAGTGTGGTACCACTTCACTACGTGATCCAAACCAGAAAAACCCCAGGATCAGTTCAACAAGTATGTGAAAAACGCGAAAGTATGAGCCTGATGAGGGCGAATCCCAGACCTATCCCAGACCGAACTTGCGTTGTCCTCTAAAATATTGATGGAAAACAGGTTTAATTGACTGTTTCAGTGTGGTACTACATTACTACGTGATGCAATCCAGAAAAAGCCCAAGATCTAGCCATCAAGTATGAGAAATACGCGAAAGAATGAGCCTGATGAGAGCAAATCCCAGACCTAACCTAGACCTAACATGAATTATTCTCTAAACTATTGATCGAAACCAGGTTTAATGGACTGTTTCAGTGTGGTACCACATTGCTACGTGATCCAAACCAGAAAAAGCCCAGGATCAGTTCAACAAGTATGTGAAAAACGCGAAAGTATGAGTCTGATAAGTGAAAATCCCAGACCTAACCTAGTCCTAACATGCGTTATCCTCTAAAACATTGATGGAAACCAGGTTTATTTGACTGTTTCAGTGTTGTACTGCATTACTACTGGATGCAATCCAGAAAAAGCCCAGGATCTAGCCATGAAGTATGAGAAATATGCGAATGTATGAGCCTGATGAGGGCAAATCCTAGACCTAACCCAAACCTAACATGCGTTATCCTCAAAAATATTGATCGAAACCAGGTTTAATCGACTGTTTCAGTGTGCTACCACATTACTACGTGATCCAAACAAGAAAAAACCCAGGATCTGTTCAACAAGTATGTGAAAAATGCGAAAGTATGACCCTGATGAGGGCAAATCCCAGACCTATCCCAGACATAACTTGCGTTGTCCTCTAAAATATTGATGGAAACCAGATTCCATTGACTGTTTCAGTGTGGTACTACATTACTACGTGATGCAATCCAGAAAAAGCCCAAGATCTAGCCATCAAGTATGAGAAATACGCGAAAGAATGAGCCTGATGAGAGCAAATCCCAGACCTAACCTAGACCTAACATGAATTATTCTCTAAACTATTGATCGAAACCAGGTTTAATGGACTGTTTCAGTGTGGTACCACATTGCTACGTGATCCAAACCAGAAAAAGCCCAGGATCAGTTCAACAAGTATGTGAAAAACGCGAAAGTATGAGCCTGATGAGGGCGAATCCCAGACCTATCCCAGACCTTACTTGCGTTATCCTCTAAAATATTGATCGAAACCAGGATTAATTGACTGTTTCAGTGTTGTACTTCATTACTACGTGATGCAATCCAGAAAAAGCCCAGGATCTAGCCATCAAGTATGAGAAATATGCGAAAGAATGTGCCTGATGAGAGCAAATCCCAGACCTAACCTAGACCTAACATGAATTATTCTCTAGAATATTGTTCGAAACCAGGTTTTATGGACTGTTTCAGTGTGGTACCACATTACTACGTGTTCCAAACAAGAAAAAACCCAGGATCTGTTCAACAAGTATGTGAAAAATGCGAAAGTATGACCCTGATGAGGGCAAATCCCAGACCTATCCCAGACATAACTTGCGTTGTCCTCTAAAATATTGATGGAAACCAGATTCCATTGACTGTTTCAGTGTGGTACCACATTACTACGTGATCCAAACCAGAAAAAACACAGGATCCGTTGAACATGTATGTGAAGAATGCGAAAGTATGAGTCTGATGAGTGAAAATCCCAGACCTAACCTAGTCCTAACATGCGTTATCCTCTAAAATATTGATGGAAACCAGGTTTATTTGACTATTTCAGTGTTGTACTGCATTACTACTGGATGCAATCCAGAAAAAGCCCAGGATCTAGCCATCAAGTATGAGAAATATGCGAAAGAATGAGCCTGATGAGAGCAAATCCCAGACCTATCCCAGACCTTACTTGCGTTATCCTCTAAAATATTGATCGAAACCAGGATTAATTGACTGTTTCAGCGTGGTACCTCATTACTACGTGATACAATCCAGAAACAGCCCAGGATCTAGCCATGAAGTATGAGAAATATGCGAAAGTATGAGCCTGATGAGGGCAAATCCTAGACCTAACCTAGGCCTAACATGAATTATTCTCTAAAATATTGATCGAAACCAGGTTTAATTGATTGGTTCAGCGTGGTCCCACATTACTACGTGATCCAAACCAGAAAAAACCCAGGACCTGTTCAACAAGTATGTGAAAAACGCGAAAGTATGAGCCTGATGAGGGCGAATCCCAGACCTATCCCAGACCTAACTTGCGTTATCCTCTAAAATATTGATCGAAACCAGGATTAATTGACTGTTTCAGCGTGGTACCACATTAGTACGTGATACAATCCAGAAACAGCCCAGGATCTAGCCATGAAGTATGAGAAATATGCGAAAGTATGAGCCTGATGAGGGCAAATCCTAGACCTAACCCAAACCTAACATGCGTTATCCTCTAAAATATTGATCGAAACCAGGTTTAATGGACTGCTTCAGTGTGGTACCACTTCACTACGTGATCCAAACCAGAAAAACCCCAGGATCAGTTCAACAAGTATGTGAAAAACGCGAAAGTATGAGCCTGATGAGGGCGAATCCCAGACCTATCCCAGACCAAACTTGCGTTATCCTCGAAAATATTGATCGAAACCAGGTTTAATTGACTGTTTCAGCGTGGTACCACATTACTACGTGATACAATCCAGAAACAGCCCAGGATCTAGCCATGAAGTATGTGAAATACGCGAAAGTATGAGCCTGATGAGGGCAAATCCCAGACCTATCCCAGACCAAACTTGCGTTATCCTCTAAAATATTTATCAAGACCAGGTTCAATTGATTGTTTCAGTGTGGTCCCACATTACTGCGTGATCCAAACCAGAAGAAACCTTGGATCCGTTCAACAAGTATGTGAAGAATGCGAAAGTATGAGTCTGATGAGTGAAAATCCCAGACCTAACCTGGACCTAACATGCGTTATCCTCAAAAATATTGATCGAAACCTGGATTAATCGACTGTTTCAGAGTGGTACTACATTACTACGTGACCCAAACCAGAAAAAACCCAGGACCTGTTCAACAAGTATGTGCAAAACGCGAAAGTATGAGCCTGATGAGGGCAAATCCCAGACCTATCCCAGACCAAACTTGCGTTATCCTCTAAAATATTGATCGAAACCAGGATTAATTGACTGTTTCAGCGTGGTACCACATTAGTACGTGATACAATCCAGAAACAGCCCAGGATCTAGCCATGATGTATGAGAAATATGCGAAAGTATGAGCCTGATGAGGGCAAATCCTAGACCTAACCCAAACCTAACATGCGTTATCCTCTAAAATATTGATCGAAACCAGGTTTAATGGACCGCTTCAGTGTGGTACCACTTCACTACGTGATCCAAACCAGAAAAACCCCAGGATCAGTTCAACAAGTATGTGAAAAACGCGAAAGTATGAGCCTGATGAGGGCGAATCCCAGACCTATCCCAGACCGAACTTGCGTTGTCCTCTAAAATATTGATGGAAAACAGGTTTAATTGACTGTTTCAGTGTGGTACTACATTACTACGTGATGCAATCCAGAAAAAGCCCAAGATCTAGCCATCAAGTATGAGAAATACGCGAAAGAATGAGCCTGATGAGAGCAAATCCCAGACCTAACCTAGACCTAACATGAATTATTCTCTAAACTATTGATCGAAACCAGGTTTAATGGACTGTTTCAGTGTGGTACCACATTGCTACGTGATCCAAACCAGAAAAAGCCCAGGATCAGTTCAACAAGTATGTGAAAAACGCGAAAGTATGAGTCTGATAAGTGAAAATCCCAGACCTAACCTAGTCCTAACATGCGTTATCCTCTAAAACATTGATGGAAACCAGGTTTATTTGACTGTTTCAGTGTTGTACTGCATTACTACTGGATGCAATCCAGAAAAAGCCCAGGATCTAGCCATGAAGTATGAGAAATATGCGAATGTATGAGCCTGATGAGGGCAAATCCTAGACCTAACCCAAACCTAACATGCGTTATCCTCAAAAATATTGATCGAAACCAGGTTTAATCGACTGTTTCAGTGTGCTACCACATTACTACGTGATCCAAACAAGAAAAAACCCAGGATCTGTTCAACAAGTATGTGAAAAATGCGAAAGTATGACCCTGATGAGGGCAAATCCCAGACCTATCCCAGACATAACTTGCGTTGTCCTCTAAAATATTGATGGAAACCAGATTCCATTGACTGTTTCAGTGTGGTACTACATTACTACGTGATGCAATCCAGAAAAAGCCCAAGATCTAGCCATCAAGTATGAGAAATACGCGAAAGAATGAGCCTGATGAGAGCAAATCCCAGACCTAACCTAGACCTAACATGAACTATTCTCTAAACTATTGATCGAAACCAGGTTTAATGGACTGTTTCAGTGTGGTACCACATTGCTACGTGATCCAAACCAGAAAAAGCCCAGGATCAGTTCAACAAGTATGTGAAAAACGCGAAAGTATGAGCCTGATGAGGGCGAATCCCAGACCTATCCCAGACCGAACTTGCGTTGTCCTCTAAAATATTGATGGAAAACAGGTTTAATTGACTGTTTCAGTGTGGTACTACATTACTACGTGATGCAATCCAGAAAAAGCCCAAGATCTAGCCATCAAGTATGAGAAATACGCGAAAGAATGAGCCTGATGAGAGCAAATCCCAGACCTAACCTAGACCTAACATGAATTATTCTCTAAACTATTGATCGAAACCAGGTTTAATGGACTGTTTCAGTGTGGTACCACATTGCTACGTGATCCAAACCAGAAAAAGCCCAGGATCAGTTCAACAAGTATGTGAAAAACGCGAAAGTATGAGTCTGATAAGTGAAAATCCCAGACCTAACCTAGTCCTAACATGCGTTATCCTCTAAAACATTGATGGAAACCAGGTTTATTTGACTGTTTCAGTGTTGTACTGCATTACTACTGGATGCAATCCAGAAAAAGCCCAGGATCTAGCCATGAAGTATGAGAAATATGCGAATGTATGAGCCTGATGAGGGCAAATCCTAGACCTAACCCAAACCTAACATGCGTTATCCTCAAAAATATTGATCGAAACCAGGTTTAATCGACTGTTTCAGTGTGCTACCACATTACTACGTGATCCAAACAAGAAAAAACCCAGGATCTGTTCAACAAGTATGTGAAAAATGCGAAAGTATGACCCTGATGAGGGCAAATCCCAGACCTATCCCAGACATAACTTGCGTTGTCCTCTAAAATATTGATGGAAACCAGATTCCATTGACTGTTTCAGTGTGGTACTACATTACTACGTGATGCAATCCAGAAAAAGCCCAAGATCTAGCCATCAAGTATGAGAAATACGCGAAAGAATGAGCCTGATGAGAGCAAATCCCAGACCTAACCTAGACCTAACATGAACTATTCTCTAAACTATTGATCGAAACCAGGTTTAATGGACTGTTTCAGTGTGGTACCACATTGCTACGTGATCCAAACCAGAAAAAGCCCAGGATCAGTTCAACAAGTATGTGAAAAACGCGAAAGTATGAGCCTGATGAGGGCGAATCCCAGACCTATCCCAGACCTTACTTGCGTTATCCTCTAAAATATTGATCGAAACCAGGATTAATTGACTGTTTCAGCGTGGTACCACATTACTACGTGATACAATCCAGAAACAGCCCAGGATCTAGCCATGAAGTATGAGAAATATGCGAATGTATGAGCCTGATGAGGGCAAATCCTAGACCTAACCCAAACCTAACATGCGTTATCCTCAAAAATATTGATCGAAACCAGGTTTAATCGACTGTTTCAGTGTGCTACCACATTACTACGTGATCCAAACCAGAAAAAACACAGGATCCGTTGAACAAGTATGTGAAGAATGCGAAAGTATGAGTCTGATAAGTGAAAATCCCAGACCTAACCTAGTCCTAACATGCGTTATCCTCTAAAACATTGATGGAAACCAGGTTTATTTGACTGTTTCAGTGTTGTACTGCATTACTACTGGATGCAATCCAGAAAAAGCCCAGGATCTAGCCATCAAGTATGAGAAATATGCGAAAGAATGAGCCTGATGAGAGCAAATCCCAGACCTAACCTAGACCTAACATGAATTATTCTCTAAAATATTGATCGAAACCAGGTTTAATTGACTGTTTCAGTGTGGTCCTACATTACTACGTGATCCAAACCAGAAAAAACCCAGGATCCGTTCAACAAGTATGTGAAGAATGCGAAAGTATGAGTCTGATGAGTGAAAATCCCAGGCCTAACCTAGACATAACATGCTTTATCCTCAAAAATATTGATCGAAACCTGGTTTAATCGATTGTTTCAGTGTGGTACCACATTACTATGTGATCCAAACCAGAAAATAACCCAGGATCTGTTCAACGAGTATGTGAAGTGTGCGGAAGTATGAGTCTGATGAGGTCAAATCCCAGACCTATCCCAGACTTAACTTGCCTTATCCTCTAAAATATTGATCGAAACCAGGTTTAATCGACTGTTTCAGTGTGGTACCACATTACTACGTGATCCAAACCAGAGAAAGCCCAAGATCTAGCCATCAAGTATGAGAAATATTCGAAAGAATGAGCCTGATGAGAGAAAATCCCAGACCTAACCTAGAACTAACATGCGTTATCCTCTAAAATATTGATCGAAACCAGGTTTAATGGACTGCTTCAGTGTGGTACCACTTCACTACGTGATCCAAAGCTGAAAAAACCCTCGACCAGGCCAACATGTATGTTAAAACTGCGGAAGTATGAGTCTGATGAGTGAAAATCCCCGGCCTAACCTAGACCTAACATGCGTTATCCTGTAAAATATTTATCAAGACCAGGTTTAATTGAATGTTTCAGTGTGGTACCACATTACTACGTGAACCAAACCAGAAAATACCCAGGATCTGTTCAACAAGTATGTGAAGAATGCGAAAGTATGGGTCTGATGAGTGAAAATCCCAGGGCTAACCTAGACCTAATATGCGTTATCCTCAAAAATATTGATCGAAACCAGGTTTAATGGACTGTTTCAGTGTGGTACCACTTTACTACGTGATCCAAACCAGAAAAAACCCTCGATCAGGTTAACATGTATGTTAAAACTGCGAAAGTATGACCCTGATGAGGGCAAATCCCAGGGCTTACCTAGACCTAACATGCGTTGTCCTCTAAAATATTGCTGGAAACCAGGTTTAATTGACTGTTTCAGTGTTGTACTACATTACTACGTGATGCAATCCAGAGAAAGCCCAGGATCTAGCCATCAAGTATGAGAAATATGCGAAAGAATGAGCCTGATGAGAGCAAATCCCAGAACTAACCTAGACATAACATGAATTATTCTCTAAAATATTGATCAAAACCAGGTTTAATTGACTGTTTCAGTGTGGTACCACATTACTACGTGATCCAATCCAGAAATAGCCCAGGATCTAGGCATGAAGTATGAGAAATATGCGAAAGTATGAGCCTGACGAGGGCAAATCCTAGACCTAACCCAGACCTAACATGCGTTATCCTCTAAAATATTTATCATGACCAGGTTTAATTGATTGTTTCAGTGTGGTCCCACATTACTACGTGATACAAACCAGAAAAAACCCAAGATCCGTTCAACAAGTATGTGAAGAATGCGAAAGTATGAGTCTGGTGAGTGAAAATCCCAGGCCTAACCTAGACCTAACATGCATTATCCTCAAAAATATTGATCGAAACCAGGTTTAATTGATTGTTTCAGTGTGGTCCCACATTACTCTGTGATCCAAACCAGAAAAAACCCAGGATCTGTTCAACAAGTATGTGAAGAATGCGAAAGTATGAGTCTGATGAGTGAAAATCCCCGGCCTAACCTAGACCTAACATGCATTATCCTCAAAAATATTGATCGAAACCTGGTTTAATCGACTGTTTCAGTGTGGTACCACACTACTACGTGACCCAAACCAGAAAAAACCCAGGATCTGTTCAACAAGTATGTGAAAAACGCGAAAGTATGAGCCTGCTGAGGGCAAATCCCAGACCTATCCCAGACCTAACTAGCGTTATCCTCTAAAATGATTGAACGAAACCAGGTTTAATTGACTGTTTCAGCGTGGTACCACATTACTACGTGATACAATCCAGAAACAGCCCTGGATCTAGCCGTGAAGTATGAGAAATATGCGAAAGTATCAGCCTGATGAGAGCAAATCCCAGACCTAACCTAGAACTAACATGGATTATTCTCTAAAATATTGATCGAAACCAGGTTTAATGGACTGCTTCAGTGTGGTACCACATTACTACGTGAACCAAACCAGAAAAAACCCAGGATCAGTTCAACAAGTATGTGAAAAATGCGAAAGTATGAGCTTGATGAGGGCGAATCCCAGACCTATCCCAGACCAAACTTGCGTTATCCTCTAAAATATTGATCGAAACCAGGTTTAATTGACTGTTTCAGCGTGGTACCACATTACTACGTGATACAATCCAGAAACAGCCCAGGATCTAGCCATGAAGTATGTGAAAAACGCGAAAGTATGAGCCTGATGAGGGAAAATTCCAGAACTATCCCAGACCAAACTTGCGTTATCCTCTAAAATATTTATCAAGACCAGGTTCAATTGATTGTTTCAGTGTGGTCCCACATTACTGCGTGATCCAAACCAGAAAAAACCCAGGATCCGTTCAACAAGTATGTGAAGAATGCGAAAGTATGAGTCTGATGAGTGAAAATCCCAGACCTAACCTGGACCAAACTTGCGTTATCCTCAAAAATATTGATCGAAACCAGGATTAATTGACTGTTTCAGCGTGGTACCACATTACTACGTGAACCAAACCAGAAAAAACCCAGGATCTGTTCAACAAGTATGTGAAAAACGCGAAAGTATGAGCCTGATGAGGGCAAATCCCAGACCTATGCCAGACCTAACTTGCGTTATCCTCTAAAATATTGATCGAAACCAGGTTTAATCGACTTCTTCAGTGTGGTACCACATTGCTACGTGATCCAAACCAGAAAAAACCCAGGATCAGCTCAACAAGTATGTGAAAAACGCGAAAGTATGAGCCTGATGAGGGCGAATCCCAGACCTATCCCAGACCAAACATGCGTTATCCTCTAAAATATTGATCGAAACCAGGATTAATTGACTGTTTCAGCGTGGTACCACATTACTACGTGATACAATCCAGAAACAGCCCAGGATCTAGCCATGAAGTATGAGAAATATGCGAAAGTATGAGCCTGATGAGGGCAAATCCTAGACCTAACCCAAACCTAACATGCGTTATCCTCTAAAATATTGATCGAAACCAGGTTTAATGGACTGCTTCAGTGTGGTACCACTTCACTACGTGATCCAAAGCAGAAAGAACCCTCGATCAGGCCAACATGTATGTTAAAACTGCGAAAGTATGAGTCTGATGAGTGAAAATCCCCGGCCAAACCTAGACCTAACATGCGTTATCCTCAAAAATATTGATCGAAACCAGGTTTAATTGACCGTTTCAGTGTGGTACCACATTACTACGTGATCCAATCCAGAAATAGCCCAGGATCTAGCCATGAAGTATGAGAAATATGCGAAAGTATGAGCCTGACGAGGTCAAATCCTGCACCTAACCCAGACCTAACATACGTTATCTTCTAAAATATTTATCAAGACCTGGTTTAATCGACTGTTTCAGTGTGGTACCACATTACTATGTGTTCCAAACCAGAAAATAACCCAGGATCTGTTCAACGAGTATGTGAAGTGTGCGAAAGTATGAGTCTGATGAGGGCAAATCCCAGACCTATCCCAGACCTAACTTGCGTTATCCTCTAAAATATTGATCGAAACCAGGTTTAATCGAATGTTTCAGTGTGGTACCACATTGCTACGTGATCCAAACCAGAAAAAACCCAGTATCAGTTCAACAAGTATGTGAAAAATGCGAAAGTATGACCCTGATGAGGGCAAATCCCAGACCTATCCCAGACATAACTTGCGTTGTCCTCTAAAATATTGATGGAAACCAGATTCCATTGACTGTTTCAGTGTGGTACTACATTACTACGTGATGCAATCCAGAAAAAGCCCAAGATCTAGCCATCAAGTATGAGAAATATGCGAAAGAATGAGCCTGATGAGAGCAAATCCCAGACCTAACCTAGAACTAACATGGATTATTCTCTAAAATATTGATCGAAACCAGGTTTAATGGACTGCTTCAGTGTGGTACCACATTACTACGTGATCCAAACCAGAAAAAACCCAGCATCTCTTCAACAAGTATGTGAAAAACGCGAAAGTATGAGCCTGATGAGGGCAAATCCCAGACCTAACCTAGACCTAACTTGCGTTATCCTCTAAAATATTGATCGAAACCAGGATTAATTGACTGTTTCAGCGTGGTACCACACTACTACGTGATACAATCCAGAAACAGCCCTGGATCTAGCCATGAAGTATGAGAAATATGCGAAAGTATGAGCCTGATGAGGGCAAATCCTAGACCTGACCCAAACCTAACATGCGTTATCCTCTAAAATATTGATCGAAACCAGGTTTAACGGACTGCTTCAGTGTGGTACCACTTCACTACGTGATCCAAAGCAGAAAAAACCCTCGATCAGGCCAACATGTATGTTAAAACTGCGAAAGTATGAGTCTGATGAGTGAAAATCCCCGGCCTAACCTAGACCTAAAATGCGTTATCCTCAAAAATATTGATCGAAACCAGGTTTAATTGACCGTTTCAGTGTGGTACCACATTACTACGTGATCCAAACCAGAAAAAACCCAGGATCAGTTCAACAAGTATGTGAAAAACGCGAAAGTATGGGCCTGATGAGGGCAAATCCCAGGCCTAACCTAGACCTAACGTGTCCTCTAAAATATTGATGGAAACCATGTTTAATTGACTGTTTCAGTGATGTACTTCATTACTACGTGATGCAATCCAGAAAAAGCCCAGGATCTAGCCATGAAGTATGAGAAATATGCGAAAGAATGAGCCAGATGAGAGCAAATCCCAGACCTAACCCAGACCGAACATAAATTATTCTCTAAAATATTGATCGAAACCAGGTTAAATTGACTGTTTCAGTGTGGTACCACATTACTACGTGATCCAATCCTGAAATAGCCCAGGATCCAGCCATGAAGTATGAGAAATATGCGAAAGTATGAGCCTGATGAGGGCAAATCCTAGACCTAACCCAGACCTAACATGCGTTATCCTCTAAAATATTTATCAAGACCAGGTTTAATTGATTGTTTCAGTGTGGTACCACATTACTACGTGATCCACACCAGAAAAAACTCAAGACACGCTCAACAAGTATGTGAAAAACGCGAAAGTATGAGCCTGATGAGGGCAAATCCCAGACCTATCCCAGACAGAACTTGCGTTATCCTCTAAAATATTGATCGAAACCAGGTTGAATTGACTGTTTTAGTGTGGTACCACATTACTACGTGATCCAAAGCAGAAAAAACCCTGGATTAGGTCAACATGTATGTTAAAACTGCGAAAGTTTGACCCTGATGAGGCCAAATCCCAGGCCTAACCTAGACCTAACATGCGTTATCCTCTAAAATATTGATCGAAACCAGGTTTAGTGGTCTGTTTCAGTGTGGTAACACATTACTACGTGATCCAAACCAGAAAAAACCCCGGATCTGTTCAACATGTATGTGAAAACCGCGAAAGTATGAGCCTCATAAGGGCGAATCCCAGACCTATCCCAGACCTAACTTGCGGTATCCTCTAAAATATTGATCGAAACCAGGTTTAATTGACTGTTTCGGTGTGGTACCACATTACTACGTGATCCAAACCAGTAAAAACCCAGGATCCGTTCAACAAGTATGTGAAAAACGCGAAAGTATGGGCCTGATGAGGGCGAATCCCAGACCTATCCCAGACCTAACTTGCGTTGTCCTCTAAAATATTGATGGAAAACAGGTTTAATTGTCTGTTTCAGTGTTGTACTTCATTACTACGTGATGCAATCCAGAAAAAGCCCAGGATCTAGCCATCAAGTATGAGAAATACGCGAAAGAATGAGCCTGATGAGAGCAAAACCCAGACCTAACCTAGACCTAACATGAATTATTCTCTAAAATATTGTTCGAAACCAGGTTTTATGGACTGTTTCAGTGTGGTACCACATTACTACGTGATCCAAACAAGAAAAAACCCAGGATCTGTTCAACAAGTATGTGAAAAATGCGAAAGTATGACCCTGATGAGGGCAAATCCCAGACCTATCCCAGACATAACTTGCGTTGTCCTCTAAAATATTGATCGAAACCAGGTTTAATTGACTGTTTCAGTGTGGTACCACATTACTACGTGATCCAAACCAGTAAAAACCCAGGATCCGTTCAACAAGTATGTGAAAAACGCGAAAGTATGGGCCTGATGAGGGCAGATCCCAGACCTATCCCAGACCTAACTTTCGTTATCCTTTAAAATATTGATCGAAACCAGGTTTAATCGACTGTTTCAGTGTGGTACCACACTACTACGTGATCCAAACCAGAAAAAACCCAGGATCAGTTCAACAAGTATGTGAAAAAAGCGAAAGTATGAGCCTGATGAGGGCGAATCCCAGACCAATCCTAGACCTAACTTGCGTTATCCTCTAAAATATTGATCGAAACCAGGTTTAATTGACAGTTTCAGCGTGGTACCATATTACTACGTGATGCAATCCAGAAATAGCTCAGGATCTAGCCATGAAGTATTAGAAATATGCGAAAGTATGAGCCTGATGAGGGCAAATCCTAGACGTTACCCAGACCTAACATGCGTTATCCTCTAAAATATTTATCAAGACCAGGTTTAATTGAATGTTTCAGTGTGGTAACACATTACTACGTGAACGAAACCAGAAAAAACCCAGGATCCGTTCAACAAGTATGTGAAGAATGCGAAAGTATGAGTCTGATGAGTGAAAATCCCAGGCCTAACCTAGACCTAACATGGGTTATGCTCAAACATATTGATCGAAACCTGGTTTAATCGACTGTTTCAGTGTGGTACCACTTTACTACGTGATGCAATCCAGAAAAGGCCCAGGATCTGTTCAACAAGTATGTGAAAAACGCGAAAGTATGAGCCTGATGAGGGCAAATCCCAGACCTATCCCAGACCTAACTTGCGTTATCCTCTAAAATATTGATCGAATCCAGATTTAATTGACTGTTTCAGTGTGGTACCACATTACTGCGTGATCCAATCCAGTAAAAACCCAGGATCCGTTCAACAAGTTTGTGAAGAATGCGAAAGTATGAGTCTGATGAGTGAAAATCCCAGGCCTAACCTAGACCTAACATGCGTTATCCTCAAAAATATTGATCGAAACCTGGTTTAATCGACTGTTTCAGTGTGGCACCACATTACTATGTGATCCAAACCAGAAAATAACCCAGGATCTGTTCAACGAGTATGTGAAGTGTGCGAAAGTATGAGTCTGATGAGTGAAAATCCCAGACCTAACCTAGACCTAACATGCGTTATCCTCTAAAATATTGATGGAAACCAGGTTTATTTGACTGTTTCAGTGTTGTACTTCATTACTACTGGATGCAATCCAGGAAAAGCCCAGGATCTAGCCATGAAGTATGAGAAATATGCGAAAGTATGAGCCTGATGAGGGCAAATCCTAGACCTAACCCAAACCTAACTTGCATTATCCTCTAAGATATTGATCGAAACCTGGTTTAATTGATTGTTTCAGTGTGGTCCCACATTACTACGTGATCCAAACCAGAAAAAACTCAGTATCCGTTCAACAAGTATGTGAAGAATGCGAAAGTGTGAGTCTGATGTGTGAAAATCCCAGGCCTAACCTAGACCTAACATGGTGTAACCTCTAAAATATTGGTCGTATCCAGGTTTAATTGACTGCTTCAGTGAGGTACCACTTTTCTACGTGATCCAAAGCAGAAAACCCTCGATCAGGTCAACACGCATGTTAAAACTGCGAAAGTATGAGCCTGATGAGGGCAAATCCCAGACCTATCCCAGACCTAACATGCGTTATCCTCAAAAATATTAATCGAAACCAGGTTTAGTCGACTGTTTCAGTGTGGTACCACATTACTACGTGATACAATCCAGAAACAGCCCATGATCTAGCCATGAAGTATGAGAAATATGCGAAAGTGTGAGCCTGATGGGGGCAAATCCCAGACCTAACCTAGACCTAACATGCGTTATCCTCTAAAATATTGATCCAAACCAGGTTTAATGGACTGTTTCAGTGTGGTACCACACTACTACGTGATCCAAACCAGAAACAAACCAGGATTTGTTCAACAAGTATGTGAAAAACGCGAAAGTATGAGCCTGATGAGGGCAAATCCCAGACCTATCCCAGACCTAACTTGCGTTATCCTCTAAAATATTGAGCGAAACCAGGTTTAATTGACTGTCTCAGTGTTGTACTTCATTACTACGTGCTGCAATCCAGAAAAGGCCCAGGATCTGTTCAACAAGTATGTGAAAAACGCGAAAGTATGAGCCTGATGAGGGCAAATCCCAGACCTATCCCAGACCTAACTTGCGTTATCCTCTAAGATATTGATCGAAACCAGATTTAATTGACTGTTTCAGTGTGGTACCACATTACTGCGTGATCCAATCCAGTAAAAACCCAGGATCCGTTCCACAAGTTTGTGAAGAATGCGAAAGTATGAGTCTGATGAGTGAAAATCCCAGGGCTAACCTAGACCTAACATGCGTTATCCTCTAAAATATTTATCCAGACCAGGTTTCATTGAATGTTTCAGCGTGGTACCACATTACTACGTGATCCAATCCAGAAATAGCCCAGGATCTAGCCATGAAGTATGAGATATATGCGAAAGAATGAGCCTGATGAGAGCAAATCCCAGACCTGTCCCAGACCTAACATGCGTTATCTTCTAAAATATTGATCGAAACCAGGTTTAATCGACTGTTTCAGTGTGGTACCACATTACTACGTGATCCAAACCAGAAAAAACCCAGGATCAGTTCAACAATTATATGGAAAACGCGTTCGTATGAGCCTGATGAGGGCGAATCCCAGACCTATCTCAGACCTAACTTGCGTTATCCTCTAAAATATTGATCCAAACCAGGTTTAATTGACAGTTTCAGTGTGGTACCACATTACTACGATATCCAATCCAGAAATAGCCCAGGATCTAGCCATGAAGTATGAGAAATATGCGAAAGCATGAGCCTGACGTGGGCAAATCCTAGAACTGACCCAGACCTAACATGCGTTATCCTCTAATATATTTATCATGACCAGGTTTAATTGATTGTTTCAGTGTGGTCCCACATTACTACGTGATCCAAACCAGAAAAACCCAGGATCCGTTCAACAAGTATGTGAAGAATGCGAAAGTATGAGTCTGATGAGTGAAAATCCCAGGCCTAACCTAGACCTAACATGCGTTATCCTCAAAAATATTGATCGAAACCTGGTTTAATCGACTGTTTCAGTGTGGTACCACATTACTACGTGACCCAAACCAGAAAAAACTCAGGATCTGTTCAACAAGTATGTGAAAAACGCGAAAGTATGAGCCTGATGAGGGCGAATCCCAGACCTATCCCAGACCTAACTTGCGTTATCCTCTAAAATATTGATCGAAACCAGGTTTAATCGACTGTTTCAGTGTGGTACTACATTGCTACGTGATCCAAACCAGAAAAAACCCAGTATCAGTTCAACAAGTATGTGAAAAACGCGAAAGTATGAGCCTGATGAGGGCGAATCCCAGACCTATCCCAGACCTAACTTGCGTTATCCTCTAAAATATTGATCCAAACCAGGTTTAATTGACAGTTTCAGTGTGGTGCCACGTTACTACGAGATCCAAACCAGAAATAGCCCAGGGTCTAGCCATGAAGTATGAGAAATATGCGAAAGCATGAGGTCTGATGAGGGCAAATCCTAGACCTAACCTAGGCCTAACATGAATTATTCTCTAAAATATTGATCGAAACCAGGTTTAATTGATTGGTTCAGCGTGGTCCCACATTACTACGTGATCCAAACCAGAAAAAACCCAGGATCCGTTCAACAAGTATGTGAAGAATGCGAAAGTATGAGTCTGATGAGTGAAAATCCCAGGCCTAACCTAGCCCTAACATGCGTTATCCTCAAAAATATTGATCGAAACCTGGTTTAATCGACTGTTTCAGTGTGGTACCTCATTACTATGTGATCCAAACCAGAAAATAACCCAGGATCTGTTCAACGAGTATGTGGAAAACGCGTTAGTATGAGCCTGATGAGGGCGAATCCCAGACCTATCTCAGACCTAACTTGCGTTATCCTCTAAAATATTTATCCAGACCAGGTTTCATTGAATGTTTCAGCGTGGTACCACATTACTATGTGATCCAATCCAGAAATAGCCCAGGATCTAGCCGTGAAGTATGAGATATATGCGAAAGTATGAGCCTGATGAGGGCAAATCCCAGACCCATCCCAGACATAACATGCGTTATCCCCAAAAATATTAATCGAAACCAGGTTTAGTCGACTGTTTCAGTGTGGTCCCACATTACTACGTGATCCAAACCAGAAAAAACCCAGGATCCGTTCAACAAGTATGTGAAGAATGCGAAAGTATGAGTCTGATGAGTGAAAATCCCAGGCCTAACCTAGACCTAACATGCGTTATCCTCAAAAATATTGATCGAAACCTGGTTTAATCGACTGTTTCAGTGTGGTACCACATTACTACGTGACCCAAACCAGAAAAAACTCAGGATCTGTTCAACAAGTATGTGAAAAACGCGAAAGTATGAGCCTGATGAGGGCGAATCCCAGACCTATCCCAGACCTAACTTGCGTTATCCTCTAAAATATTGATCCAAACCAGGTTTAATTGACAGTTTCATTGTGGTACCACGTTGCTACGTGGTCCAAACCAGAAAAAGCCCAGAATCTGGCCATCAAGTATGAGAAATATGCGAAAGTACGAGCCTGATGAGGGCAAATCCTAGACCTAACCTTGGCCTAACATGAATTATTCTCTAAAATATTGATCGAAACCAGGTTTAATTGATTGGTTCAGCGTGGTCCCACATTACTACGTGATCCAAACCAGAAAAAACCCAGGATCCGTTCAACAAGTATGTGAAGAATGCGAAAGTATGAGTCTGATGAGTGAAAATCCCAGGCCTAACCTAGCCCTAACATGCGTTATCCTCAAAGATATTAATCGAAACCAGGTTTAGTCGACTGTTTCAGTGTGGTCCCACATTACTACGTGATCCAAACCAGAAAAAACCCAGGATCCGTTCAACAAGTATGTGAAGAATGCGAAAGTATGAGTCTGATGAGTGAAAATCCCAGGCCTAACCTAGACCTAACATGCGTTATCCTCAAAAATATTGATCGAAACATGGTTTAATCGACTGTTTCAGTGTGGTACCACATTACTACGTGACCCAAACCAGAAAAAACTCAGGATCTGTTCAACAAGTATGTGAAAAACGCGAAAGTATGAGCCTGATGAGGGCGAATCCCAGACCTATCCCGGACCTAACAAGCGTTATCTTCTAAAATATTGATCGAAACCAGGTTTAATCGACTGTTTCAGTGTGGTACCACATTACTACGTGATCAAAACCAGAAAAAACCCAGGATCAGTTCAACAAGTATGTGGTAAACGCGAAAGTATGAGCCTGATGAGGGCAAATCCCAGACCTATCCCAGACCTAACTTGCGTTATCCTCTAAAATATTGATCCAAACCAGGTTTAATTGACTGTTTCTGTGTGGTACCACATTACTACGTGATCCAAACCAGAAATAGCCCAGGATCTAGGCATGAAGTATGAGAAATATGCGAAAGTATGAGCCTGACGAGGGCAAATCCTAGACCTAACCCAGACCTACCATGCGTTATCCTCTAAAATATTTATCATGACCAGGTTTAATTGATTGTTTCAGTGTGGTCCCACATTACTACGTGATCCAAACCAGAAAAAACCCAGGATCCGTTCAACAAGTATGTGAAGAATGCGAAAGTATGAGTCTGATGAGTGAAAATCCCACGCCTAACCTAGACCTAACATGCATTATCCTCAAAAATATTGATCGAAACCTGGTTTAATCGACTGTTTCAGTGTGGTACCATATTACTACGTGACCCAAAGCAGAAAAAACCCAGGATCTGTTCAACAAGTATGTGAAAAACGCGAAAGTATGAGCCTGATGAGGGCAAATCCCAGACCTATCCCAGACCTAACTTGCGTTATCCTCTAAAATATTGATCCAAACCAGGTTTAATTGACTGTTTCTGTGTGGTACCACATTACTACGTGATCCAAACCAGAAATAGCCCAGGATCTAGCCATGAAGTATGAGAAATATGCGAAAGTATGAGCCTGATGAGAGCAAATCCCAGACCTAACCTAGACCTAACATGAATTATTCTCTAAAATATTGATCGAAACCAGGTTTAATTGACTGTTTCAGTGTGGTACCACATTACTACGTGATCCAAACAAGAAATAGCCCAGGATCTAGCCATGAAGTATGAGAAATATGCGAAAGTATGAGCCTGATGAGAGCAAATCCCAGACCTAACCTAGACTTAACATGAATTATTCTCTAAAATATTGATCAAAACCAGGTTTAATTGACTGTTTCAGTGTGGTACCACATTACTACGTGATCCAATCCAGAAACTGCCCAGGATCTAGCCATGAAGAATGAGAAATATGCGAAAGTATGACCCTGATGAAGGCAAATCCCAGGCCTAACCTAGACTTAACATGCGTTGTCCTCTAAAATATTGATGGAAACCAGGTTTAATTGACTGTTTCAGTGTTGTACCACATTACTACGTGATCCAAACCAGAAGAAACCCAGGATCTGTTCAACAAGTATGTGAAAAACGCGAAAGTATGAGCCTTCTGAGGGCAAATCCCAGACCTATCCCAGACCTAACTTGCGTTATCCTCTAAAATATCGAACGAAACCAGGTTCAATTGACTGTTTCAGCGTGGTACCACATTACTACGCGATACAATCCAGAAACAGCCCAGGATCTAGCCATGAAGTATGAGAAGTATGCGAATGTATGAGCCTGATGAGGGCAAATCCTAGACCTAACCCAAACCTAACATGCGTTATCCTCTAAAATATTTATCCAGACCAGGTTTCATTGAATGTTTCAGCGTGGTACCACATTACTACGTGACCCAAACCAGAAAAAACCCAGGATCTGTTCAACAAGTATGTCAAAAACGCGAAAGTATGAGCCTGCTGAGGGCAAATCCCAGACCTATCCCAGACCTAACTTGCGTTATCCTCTAAAATATTGAACGAAACCAGGTTCAATTGACTGTTTCAGCGTGGTACCACATTACTACGTGATACAATCCAGAAACAGCCCAGGATCTAGCCATAAAGTATGAGAAATATGCGAAAGTATGAACCTGATGAGAGCAAATCCCAGACCTAACCTAGACCTAACATGAATTATTCTCTAAAATACTGATCAAAACCAGGTTTAATTGACTGTTTCAGTGTGGTACCACATTACTACGTGATCCAATCCAGAAACAGCCCAGGATCTAGCCATGAAGTATGAGAAATATGCGAAAGAATGACCCTGATGAAGGCAAATCCCAGGCCTAACCTAGACCTAACATGCGTTGTCCTCTAAAATATTGATCGAAACCTGGTTTAATCGACTGTTTCAGTGTGGTACCACATTACTACGTGATCCAAACCTGAAAAAACCCAGGATCCGTTCAACAAGTATGTGAAGAATGCGAAAGTATGAGTCTGATGAGTGAAAATCTCCAGGCCTAACCTAGACCTAACATGCATTATCCTCAAAAATATTGATCGAAACCTGGTTTAATCGACTGTTTCAGTGTGGTACCACATTACTACGTGACCCAAACCAGAAAAAACCCAGGATCTGTTCAACCAGTATGTGAAAAACGCGAAAGTATGAGCCTGATGAGGGCAAATCCCAGACCTATCCCAGACCTAACTTACGTTATCCTCTAAAATATTGATCCAAACCAGGTTTAATTGACAGTTTCAGTGTGGTACCACATTACTACGAGATCCAAACCAGAAATAGCCCAGGATCTAGCCATGAAGTATGAGAAATATGCGAAAGTATGAGCCTGACGAGGGCAAATCCTAGAACTGACCCAGACCTAACATGCGTTATCCTCTAAAATATTTATCATGACCAGGTTTAATTGATTGTTTCAGTGTGGTCCCACATTACTACGTGATCCAAACCAGAAAAAACCCAGGATCCGTTCAACAAGTATGTGAAGAATGCGAAAGTATGAGTCTGATGAGTGAAAATCCCAGGCCTAACCTAGACCTAACATGCGTTATCCTCAAAAATATTGATCGAAACCTGGTTTAATCGACTGTTTCAGTGTGGGACCACATTACTACGTGACCCAAACCAGAAAAAACTCAGGATCTGTTCAACAAGTATGTGAAAAACGCGAAAGTATGAGCCTGATGAGGGCGAATCCCAGACCTATCCCAGACCTAACTTGCGTTATCCTCTAAAATATTGATCGAAACCAGGTTTAATCGAATGTTTCAGTGTGGTACCACATTGCTACGTGATCCAAACCAGAAAAAACCCAGTATCAGTTCAACAAGTATGTAAAAACGCGAAAGTATGAGCCTGATGAGGGCGAATCCCAGACCTATCCCAGACCTAACTTGCGTTATCCTCTAAAATATTGATCAAAACCAGGTTTAATTGACTGTTTCAGCGTGGTACCACATTACTACGTGATACAATCCAGAAACAGCCCAGGATCTAGCCATGAAGTATGAGAAATATGCGAAAGTATGAGCCTGATGAGGGCAAATCCTAAACCTAACCTAGGCCTAACATGAATTATTCTCTAAAATATTGATCGAAACCCGGTTTAATTGATTGGTTCAGTGTGGTACCACACTACTACGTGATCCAAACAAGAAAAAACCCAGGATCTGTTCAACAAGTATGTGAAAAATGCGAAAGTATGACCCTGATGAGGGCAAATCCCAGACCTATCCCAGACATAACTTGCGTTGTCCGCTAAAATATTGATGGAAACCAGATTCGATTGACTGTTTCAGTGTGGTACTACATTACTACGTGATGCAATCCAGAAAAAGCCCAAGATCTAGCCATCAAGTATGAGAAATACACGAATGAATGAGCCTGATGAAAGCAAATCCCAGACCTAACCTAGAACTAACATGGATTATTCTCTAAAATAATGATCGAAACCAGGTTTAATGGACCGCTTCAGTGTGGTACCACATTGCTACGTGATCCAAACCAGAAAAAACCCAGGATCTCTTCAACAAGGATGTGAAAAACGCGAAAGTATGAGCCTGATGAGGGCAAATCCTAGACCTAACTCAGACCTAACATGCGTTATCCTCTAAAATAGTGATCGAAACCAGGTTTAATGGACTGTTTCAGTGTGGTACCAAACTACTACGTCATCCAATCCAGAAAAAACCAAGGATCAGTTCAACAAATATGTGAAAAACGCGAAAGTATGAGCCTGATGAGGGCGAATCCTAGACCTATCCCAGACCTAACTTGCGTTGTCCTCTAAAATATTGATGGAAACCAGGTTTAATTGACTGTTTCAGTGTTGTACTTCATTACTACGTGATGCAATCCAGAAAAAGGCCTGGATCTAGCCATCAAGTATGAGAACTATGCGAAAGAATGAGCCTGATGAGAGCAAATCCCAGACCTAACCTAGACCTAACATGAATTATTCTCTAAAATATTGATCGAAACCAGGTTCAATGGACTGTTTCAGTGTGGTACCACATTGCTACGTGATCCAAACCAGAAAAAACCCAGGATCAGTTCAACAAGTATGTGAAAAACGTGAAAGTACGAGCCTGATGAGGGCGAATCCCAGACCTATCCCAGACCTTACTTGCGTTATCCTCTAAAATATTGATCGAAACCAGGATTAATTGACTGTTTCGGCGTGGTACCACATTACTACGTGATACAATCCAGAAACAGCCCAGGATCTAGCCATGAAGTATGAGAAATATGCGAAAGTATGAGCCTGATGAGGGCAAATCCTAGACCTAACCCAAACCCAACATTCGTTATCCTCAAAAATATTGATCCAAACCAGGTTTAATTGACAGTTTCAGTGTGGTACCACATTACTACGAGATCCAAACCAGAAATAGCCCAGGATCTAGCCATGAAGTATGAGAAATATGCGAAAGTATGAGCCTGACGAGGGCAAATCCTAGAACTGACCCAGACCTAACATGCGTTATCCTCTAAAATATTTATCATGACCAGGTTTAATTGATTGTTTCAGTGTGGTCCCACATTACTACGTGATCCAAACCAGAAAAAACCCAGGATCCGTTCAACAAGTATGTGAAGAATGCGAAAGTATGAGTCTGATGTGTGAAAATCCTCGACCTAACCTATACCTAACATGCGTTATCCTCAAAAATATTGATGGAAACCAGGTTTAATCGACTGTTTCAGTGTGGCACCACATTACTACGTGATCCAAACCAGAAAAAAACCAGGATCAGTTCAACAAGTATGTGAAAAACGCGAAAGTATGAGCCTGGTGAGGGCGAACCCCAGACCTATCCCAGACCTAAGTTGCGTTATCCTCTAAAATATTGATCGAAACCAGGTTTAATGGACTGTTTCAGTGTGGTACCACTTTACTACGTGATCCAAACCAGAAAAAACCCTCGATCAGGTCAACATGTATGTGAAGAATGCGAAAGTATGAGTCTGGTGAGTGAAAATCCCAGGCCTAACCTAGACCTAACATGCATTATCCTCAAAAATATTGATCGAAACCAGGTTTAATTGATTGTTTCAGTGTGGTCCCACATTACTCTGTGATCCAAACCAGAAAAAACCCAGGATCTGTTCAACAAGTATGTGAAGAATGCGAAAGTATGAGTCTGATGAGTGAAAATCCCCGGCCTAACCTAGACCTAACATGCATTATCCTCAAAAATATTGATCGAAACCTGGTTTAATCGACTGTTTCAGTGTGGTACCACACTACTACGTGACCCAAACCAGAAAAAACCCAGGATCTGTTCAACAAGTATGTGAAAAACGCGAAAGTATGAGCCTGGTGAGGGCGAACCCCAGACCTATCCCAGACCTAACTTGCGTTATCCTCTAAAATATTGATCGAAACCAGGTTTCATTGACTGTTTCAGCGTGGTACCACATTACTACGTGATACAATCCAGAAACAGCCCAGGATCTAGCCATGAAGTATGAGAAATATGCGAAAGTATGAGCCTGATGAGGGCAAATCCTAAACCTAACCTAGGCCTAACATGAATTATTCTCTAAAATATTGATCGAAACCCGGTTTAATTGATTGGTTCAGCGTGGTCCCACATTACTACGTGATGCAAACCAGAAAAAACCCAGGATCCGATCAGCAAGTATGTGAAGAATGCGAAAGTATGAGTCTGATGAGTGAAAATCCCAGGCCTAACCTAGACCTAACATGCGTTATCCTCAAAAATATTGATCCAAACCAGGTTTAATTGATTGGTTCAGTGTGGTACCACACTACTACGTGATCCAAACAAGAAAAAACCCAGGATCTGTTCAACAAGTATGTGAAAAATGCGAAAGTATGACCCTGATGAGGGCAAATCCCAGACCTATCCCAGACCTAACTTGCGTTATCCTCTAAAATATTGATCGAAACCAGGTTTAATTGACTGTTTCAGCGTGGTACCACATTACTACGTGATACAATCCAGAAACAGCCCAGGATCTAGCCATGAAGTATGAGAAATATGCGAAAGTATGAGCCTGATGAGGGCAAATCCTAGACCTAACCCAAACCCAACATGCGTTATCCTCAAAAATATTGATCGAAACCAGGTTTAATCGACTGTTTCAGTGTGGTACCACATTACTACGTGATCCAAACCAGAAAAAACACAGGATCCGTTGAACAAGTATGTGAAGAATGCGAAAGTATGAGTCTGATGAGTGAAAATCCCAGACCTAACCTAGACCTAACTTGCGTTATCCTCTCAAATATTGATCGAAACCAGGTTTAATTGACTGTTTCAGTGTGGTGCCACATTACTACGTGATCCAATCCAGTAAAAACCCAGGATCCGTTCAACAAGTATGTGAAGAATGCGAAAGTATGAGTCTGATGTGTGAAAATCCTCGACCTAACCTATACCTAACATGCGTTATCCTCAAAAATATTGATGGAAACCAGGTTTAATCGACTGTTTCAGTGTGGTACCACATTACTACGTGATCCAAACCAGAAAAAAACCAGGATCAGTTCAACAAGTATGTGAAAAACGCGAAAGTATGAGCCTGGTGAGGGCGAACCCCAGACCTATCCCAGACCTAAGTTGCGTTATCCTCTAAAATATTGATCGAAACCAGGTTTAATGGACTGTTTCAGTGTGGTACCACTTTACTACGTGATCCAAACCAGAAAAAACCCTCGATCAGGTCAACATGTATGTGAAGAATGCGAAAGTATGGGTCTGGTGAGTGAAAATCCCAGGCCTAACCTAGACCTAACAAGCATTATCCTCAAAAATATTGATCGAAACCAGGTTTAATTGATTGTTTCAGTGTGGTCCCACATTACTCTGTGATCCAAACCAGAAAAAACCCAGGATCTGTTCAACAAGTATGTGAAGAATGCGAAAGTATGAGTCTGATGAGTGAAAATCCCCGGCCTAACCTAGACCTAACATGCATTATCCTCTAAAATATTGATCGAAACCAGGGTTAATGGACTGCTTCAGTGCGGTACCACATTACTACGTGATCCAAACCAGAAAAAACCCAGGATCTGTTCAACAAGTATGTGAAAAACGCGAAAGTATGAGCCTGAAGAGGGCAAATCCCAGACCTATACCAGACATAACTTGCGTTATCCTCTAAAATATTGATCGAAACCAGGTTTAATTGACTGTTTCAGTGTGGTACCACATTACTACGTGATCCAATCGAGAAATAGCCCAGGATCTATCCATGAAGTATGAGAAATATATGAAAGTATGAGCCTGATGAGGGCAAATCCTAGACCTAACCCAGACCTAAGATGCTTTATCCTCAAAAATATTTATCAAGCCCAGGTTTAATTTAATGTTTCAGTGTGGTGCCACATTACTACGTGATCCAAACCAGAAAAAACCCAGGATCTGTTCAACAAGTATGTGAAGAATGCGAAAGTACCAGTCTGATGAATGAAAATTCCTGGCCTAACCTAGTCCTAAAGTTCGTTATCCTCTAAAATATTGATCGTAACCAGGATTAATTGACTGTTTCAGCGTGGTACCACATTACTACGTGATACAATCCAGAAACAGCCCAGGATCTAGCCATGAAGTATGAGAAGTATGCGAAAGTATGAGCCTGATGAGGGCAAATCCTAGACCTAACGCAAACCTAACATTCGTTATCCTATAAAATATTGATCCAAACCAGGTTTAATGGACTGCTACAATGTGGTACCACTTCACTATGTGATCAAAAGCAGAAGAAACCCTCGATCAGGCCAACATGTAAGTTAAAACTGCGAAAGTATGAGTCTGATGAATGAAAATCCCCGGCCTAACCTAGACCTAACATGCGTTATCCTCAAAAATATTGATCGAAACCAGGTTTAATCGACTGTTTCAGTGTGGTACCACACTACTACGTGACCCAAACCGGAAAAAACCCAGGATCTGTTCAACAAGTATGGAAAAACGCGAAAGTATGAGTCTGATGAGTGAAAATCCCCGGCCAAACCCAGACCTAACATACGTTATCCTCTAAAATATTTATCAAGACCTGGTTTAATCGACTGTTTCAGTGTGGTACCACATTACTATGTGATCCAAACCAGAAAATAACCCAGGATCTGTTCAACGAGTATGTGAAGTGTGCGAAAGTATGAGTCTGATGAGGGCAAATCCCAGACCTATCCCGGACCTAACTTGCGTTATCCTCTAAAATATTGATCGAAACCAGGTTTAATCGACTGTTTCAGTGTGGTACCACATTACTACGTGATCCAAAACAGAAAAAACCCAGGATCTGTTCAACAAGAATGTGAAAAACGAGAAAGTATGAGCCTGATGAGGGCAAATCCCACACCTATCCGAGACCTAACTTGCGTTATCCAGTAAAATATTGATCGAACCCAGGTTTACTTGACTGTTTCAGTGTGGTACCACATTACTACGTGATCCAATCCAGAAATAGCCCAGGATCTATCCATGAAGTATGAGAAATATGCGAAAGTATGAGCCTGATGAGGGCAAATTCTAGACCTAACCCAGACCTAACATTCGTTATCCTCAAAAATATTTATCAAGCCCAGGTTTAATCTAATGTTTCAGTGTGGTGCCACATTACTACGAGATCCAAACCAGAAAAAACCCAGGATCCGTTCAACAAGTATGTGAAGAATGCGGAAGTATGAGTGTGGTGAGTGAAAATCCCAGGCCTAACCTAGACCTAACATGCGTTATCCTCTGAAATATTGATCGAAACCAGGTTGAATGGACTGTTTCAGTGGGGTACCGCACTACTACGTGATCCAAACCAGAAAAAACCCAGGATCTGTTCAACAAGTATGTGAAAAACGCGAAAGTATGAGCCTGATGAGGGCAAATGCCAGAACTATCCGAGACGTAACTTGCGTTATCCAGTAAAGTATTGATCGAAACCAGGTTTAATTGACTGTTTCAGTGTGGTACCACATTACTACGAGATCCAATCCAGTAATAGCTCAGGATCTAGCCATGAAGTATGAGAAATATGCGAAAGTATGAGCCTGATGAGGGCAAATCCTAGAACTAACCCAGACCTAACATGCGTTATCCTCTAAAATATTTATCAAGACCAGGTTCAATTGATTTTTTCAGTGTGGTCCAACATTACTACGTGAACCAAACCAGAAAAAACCCAGGATCCGTTCAACAAGTATGTGAAGAATGCGAAAGTATGAGCCTGATGAGGGCAAATCCCAGAACTATCCGAGACCTAACTTGCGTTATCCAGTAAAATATTGATCGAAACCAGGTTTAATTGACTGTTTCAGTGTGGTACCACATTACTACGTGATCCAATCCAGTAATAGTTCAGGATCTAGCCATGAAGTGTGAGAAATATGCGAAAGTATGAGCCTGATGAGGGCAAATCCTAGACCTAAACCAGACCTAACATGCGTTATCCTCTAAAATATTTATCAAGACCAGGTTTAATTGATTTTTTCAGTGTGGTCCCACATTACTACGTGATCCAAACCAGAAAAAACCCAGGATCCGTTCAACAAGTATGTGAAGAATGCGAAAGTATGAGTCTGATGAATGAAAATCCCAGGCCTAACCTAGACCTAACATGCGTTATCCTCAAAAATATTGATCGAAACCTGGTTTAATCGACTGTTCCAGTGTGGTACCACATTACTATGTGATCCAAACCAGAAAATAACACAGGATCAGTTCAACAAGTATGTGAAAAACGCGAAAGTATGAGCCTGATGAGGGCGAATCCCAGACCTATCCCAGACCTAACTTCCGTTAATCCTCTAAAATATTGATGGAAACCAGGTTTAATTGACTGTTTCAGTGTGGTACCACATTACTACGTGATCCAAACCAGAAAAAACCCAGGATCTGTTCAACAAGTATGTGAAAAACGCGAAAGTATGAGCCTGATGAGGGTAAATCCCACACCTATCCCAGACGTACCTTGCGTTATCATCTAAAATATTGATCGAAACCAGGTTTAATTGACTGTTTCAGTGTTGTACTTCATTACTACGTGATGCAATCCAGAAAAAGCCCAGGATCTGTTCAACAAGTATGTGAAGTATGTGAAAGTATGAGTCTGATGAGGGAAAATCCCAGGCCTAACCCAGACCTAACATGCGTTATCCTCTAAAATAGTGGTCGAAACCAGGTTTAATAGACTGTTTCAGTGTGATACCACACTACTACGTGATCCAATCCAGAAAAAACCAACGATCTGTTCAACAAGTATGTGAAAAACGCGAAAGTATGAGCCTGATGAGGGCAAATCCCACACCTATCCCAGACCTAACTTGCGTTATCCTCTAAAATATTGATCGAAACCAGGTTGAATTGACTGTTTCAGTGTGGTACCACATTACTACGTGATCCATTCCAGGAATAGCCCAGGATCTATCCATGAAGTATGAGAAATATGCGAAAGTATGAGCCTGATGAGGGCAAATCCTAGACCTAACCCAGACCAAACATTCGTTATCCTCAAAAATATTTATCAAGCCCAGGTTTAATTTAATGTTTCAGTGTGGTACCACATTACTACGTGAAACAAACCAGAAAAAACCCAGGATCCGTTCAACAAGTATGTGAAGAATGCGAAAGTATGAGTCTGATGAATGAAAATCCCCGGCCTAACCTAGACCTAACATGCGTTATCCTCAAAAATATTGATCGAAACCAGGTTTAATCGACTGTTTCAGTGTGGTACCACACTACTACGTGACCCAAACCGGAAAAAACCCAGGATCTGTTCAACAAGTATGGAAAAACGCGAAAGTATGAGTCTGATGAGTGAAAATCCCCGGCCAAACCCAGACCTAACATACGTTATCCTCTAAAATATTTATCAAGACCTGGTTTAATCGACTGTTTCAGTGTGGTACCACATTACTATGTGATCCAAACCAGAAAATAACCCAGGATCTGTTCAACGAGTATGTGAAGTGTGCGAAAGTATGAGTCTGATGAGGGCAAATCCCAGACCTATCCCGGACCTAACTTGCGTTATCCTCTAAAATATTGATCGAAACCAGGTTTAATCGACTGTTTCAGTGTGGTACCACATTACTACGTGATCCAAAACAGAAAAAACCCAGGATCTGTTCAACAAGAATGTGAAAAACGAGAAAGTATGAGCCTGATGAGGGCAAATCCCACACCTATCCGAGACCTAACTTGCGTTATCCAGTAAAATATTGATCGAACCCAGGTTTACTTGACTGTTTCAGTGTGGTACCACATTACTACGTGATCCAATCCAGAAATAGCCCAGGATCTATCCATGAAGTATGAGAAATATGCGAAAGTATGAGCCTGATGAGGGCAAATTCTAGACCTAACCCAGACCTAACATTCGTTATCCTCAAAAATATTTATCAAGCCCAGGTTTAATCTAATGTTTCAGTGTGGTGCCACATTACTACGAGATCCAAACCAGAAAAAACCCAGGATCCGTTCAACAAGTATGTGAAGAATGCGGAAGTATGAGTGTGGTGAGTGAAAATCCCAGGCCTAACCTAGACCTAACATGCGTTATCCTCTGAAATATTGATCGAAACCAGGTTGAATGGACTGTTTCAGTGGGGTACCGCACTACTACGTGATCCAAACCAGAAAAAACCCAGGATCTGTTCAACAAGTATGTGAAAAACGCGAAAGTATGAGCCTGATGAGGGCAAATGCCAGAACTATCCGAGACGTAACTTGCGTTATCCAGTAAAGTATTGATCGAAACCAGGTTTAATTGACTGTTTCAGTGTGGTACCACATTACTACGAGATCCAATCCAGTAATAGCTCAGGATCTAGCCATGAAGTATGAGAAATATGCGAAAGTATGAGCCTGATGAGGGCAAATCCTAGAACTAACCCAGGCCTAACATGCGTTATCCTCTAAAATATTTATCAAGACCAGGTTCAATTGATTTTTTCAGTGTGGTCCAACATTACTACGTGAACCAAACCAGAAAAAACCCAGGATCCGTTCAACAAGTATGTGAAGAATGCGAAAGTATGAGCCTGATGAGGGCAAATCCCAGAACTATCCGAGACCTAACTTGCGTTATCCAGTAAAATATTGATCGAAACCAGGTTTAATTGACTGTTTCAGTGTGGTACCACATTACTACGTGATCCAATCCAGTAATAGTTCAGGATCTAGCCATGAAGTGTGAGAAATATGCGAAAGTATGAGCCTGATGAGGGCAAATCCTAGACCTAAACCAGACCTAACATGCGTTATCCTCTAAAATATTTATCAAGACCAGGTTTAATTGATTTTTTCAGTGTGGTCCCACATTACTACGTGATCCAAACCAGAAAAAACCCAGGATCCGTTCAACAAGTATGTGAAGAATGCGAAAGTATGAGTCTGATGAATGAAAATCCCAGGCCTAACCTAGACCTAACATGCGTTATCCTCAAAAATATTGATCGAAACCTGGTTTAATCGACTGTTCCAGTGTGGTACCACATTACTATGTGATCCAAACCAGAAAATAACACAGGATCAGTTCAACAAGTATGTGAAAAACGCGAAAGTATGAGCCTGATGAGGGCGAATCCCAGACCTATCCCAGACCTAACTTCCGTTAATCCTCTAAAATATTGATGGAAACCAGGTTTAATTGACTGTTTCAGTGTGGTACCACATTACTACGTGATCCAAACCAGAAAAAACCCAGGATCTGTTCAACAAGTATGTGAAAAACGCGAAAGTATGAGCCTGATGAGGGTAAATCCCACACCTATCCCAGACGTACCTTGCGTTATCATCTAAAATATTGATCGAAACCAGGTTTAATTGACTGTTTCAGTGTTGTACTTCATTACTACGTGATGCAATCCAGAAAAAGCCCAGGATCTGTTCAACAAGTATGTGAAGTATGTGAAAGTATGAGTCTGATGAGGGAAAATCCCAGGCCTAACCCAGACCTAACATGCGTTATCCTCTAAAATAGTGGTCGAAACCAGGTTTAATAGACTGTTTCAGTGTGATACCACACTACTACGTGATCCAATCCAGAAAAAACCAACGATCTGTTCAACAAGTATGTGAAAAACGCGAAAGTATGAGCCTGATGAGGGCAAATCCCACACCTATCCCAGACCTAACTTGCGTTATCCTCTAAAATATTGATCGAAACCAGGTTGAATTGACTGTTTCAGTGTGATACCACATTACTACGTGATCCATTCCAGGAATAGCCCAGGATCTATCCATGAAGTATGAGAAATATGCGAAAGTATGAGCCTGATGAGGGCAAATCCTAGACCTAACCCAGACCAAACATTCGTTATCCTCAAAAATATTTATCAAGCCCAGGTTTAATTTAATGTTTCAGTGTGGTACCACATTACTACGTGAAACAAACCAGAAAAAACCCAGGATCCGTTCAACAAGTATGTGAAGAATGCGAAAGTATGACTCTGATCAGTGAAAATCTTTGGCCTAACCTAGACCTGACATGCGTTATCCTCAAAAATATTGATCGAAACCAGATTTAATGGACTGTTACAGTGTGGTACCACTTTACTACGTGATCCAAAGCAGAAAAAACTCTCGATTATGTCAACATGCATGTTAAAACTGCGAAAGTATGACCCTGATGAGGGCAAATCCCAGGCCTAACCTAGACCTAACATGCGATATCCTCTAAAATACTTATCCAGGCCAGGTTTAATTGAATGTTTCGGTGTGGTACCACATTACTGCGTGATCCAATCCTGAAAAAACCCAGGATCTGTTCTACAGGTATGTGAAAAACGCGAAAGTACGAGCCTGATGAGGGCAAATCCAAGACCTATCCCAGACCTAACTTCTGTTAATCCTCTAAAATATTGATCGAAACCAGGTTTAATTGACTGTTTCAGTGTGGTACCACATTCCTACGTGATCCATACCAGTGGACGCCCAGGATCTGGCCAACAAGAATGAGAAATATGCGAAAGTATGAGCCTGATGAGGGCAAATCCGAGACCTAACCCAGACCTAACATGCGTTATCCTCTAAAATATTTATCAAGACCAGGTTTAATTGAATGTTTCAGTGTGGTACCACATTACTACGTGATCCAAACCAGAAAAACCCCAGGATCTGTTCAACAAGTATGTGAAAAACGCGAAAGTACGAGCCTGATGAGGGCAAATCCCAGACCTATCCCAGACATAACTTGCGTTATCCTCTAAAATATTTATCAAGACCAGGATTAATTGACTGTTTCAGTGTGGCATCACATTACTACGTGATCCAGACCAGTGGTAGGCCAGGATCTGGCCAACAAGAATGAGAAATATGCGAAAGTATAAGCCTAAAGAGAGCAAATCCCAGACCTAACCTAGACCTAACATGCGTTATCCTCAAAAATATTGATCGAAACCAGGCTTATTCGACTGTTTCAGTGTGGTACCACATTACTACGTTATCCAAACCAGAAAAAGCCCAGAATCTTGCCATCAAGTATGAGAAATATGCGAAAGTACGAGCCTGATGAGCGCAAATCCCAGACCTATCCCAGACCTAACTTGCGCTGTCCTCTATAATATTTATCAAGACCAGGATTAATTGACTGTTTCAGTGTGGCATCACATTGCTACGTGATCCAATCCAGTGGAAGCCCAGGATCTGGCCAACAAGAATGAGAAATATGCGAAAGTATGAGCCTGACGAGAGCAAATCCCAGACCTAACCTAGACCTAACATGCGTTATCGTAAAAAATATTGATCGAAACCAGGTTTAATCGACTGTTTCAGTGTGGTACCACATTACTACGTTATCCAAACCAGAAAAAGTCCAGGATCTAGCCATCAAGTATGAGAAATATGCGAAAGAATGAGCCTGATGGGGGCAAATCCTAGACCTAACCCAGACCTAACATGCGTTATCCTCTAAAATACTTATCAAGACCAGGATTAATTGGCTGTTTCAGTGTGGCATCACATTACTACGTGATCCAAACCAGTGGAAGCCCAGGATCTGGCCAACAAGAATGGGAAATATGCGAAAGTATGAGCCTGACGTGAGTAAATCCCAGACCTAACCTAGACCTAACATGCGTTATCCTCAAAAATATTGATCGAAACCAGGTTTAATTGACTGTTTCAGTGTGGTACCACATTACTACGTGATCCAATCCAGAAAAAGCCCAGGATCTAGCTATGAAGTATGAGAAATATACGAAGGTATGTGTCTGATGAGGGCAAATCCCAAGCCTAACCTAGACATAACATGCGTTATCCTCTAAAATATTTATCAAGACCAGGATTAATTGACTGTTTCAGTGTGGCATCACATTACTACGTGATCCAAACCATTGGAAGTCCAGGATCTGTTCAACAAGTATATGAAAAACGAGAAAGTATGACCCTGATGAGGGCAAATCCCAGACCTATCCCAGACCTAACTTGCCTTGTCCTCTAAGATACTGATCGAAACCAGGTTTGATTTACTGTTTCAGTGTGGTACCACTTTGCTACGTGATCCAAAGCAGAAAAAACCATCGATCAGGTCAACATGTATGTTAAAACTGCGAAAGTATGACCCTGATGATGGGCAATTCCCAGACATAACCTAGACCTAACATGTGTGATCCTCTAAAATAATAATCGAAACCAGGTTTAATGGTCTGCTTCAGTGTGGTACCACATTACTACGTGATCGAAACCAGAAAAAACCAAGGATCTGTTCAAGAAGTATGTGAAGAATGCGAAAGTAAGAGTCTGATGGGGGCAAATCCTAGACCTAACCTAGACATAACATGCGTTATCCTCAAAAATATTGATCGAAACCAGGTGAATTCGACTGTTTCAGTGTGGTACCACATTACTACGTGATCCAAACCAGAAAAAACCCAGGATCTGTTCAACAAGTATGTGAAAAATGCGAAAGTATGAGCCTGATGAGGGCAAATCGCAGACGTATCCCAGACATAACTTGCGTTATCCTCTAAAAGATTTATCAAGACCAGGATTAATGACTGTTTCAGTGTGGCATCACATTACTACGTGATCCAAACCAGTGGAAGCCCAGGATCTGGCCAACAAGAATGAGATATATGCGAAAGTATGCGCCTGATGAGGGCAAATCCTAGACCAAACCCAGACCTAACATGCGTTATCCTCCAAAATATTTGTCAAGACCAGGTTTAATTGAATGTTTCAGTGTGGTACCACATTACTACGTGATCCAAACCAGAAGAAACCCAGGATCCGTTCAACAAATCTGTGAAGAATGCGAAAGTATGTGTCTGATGAGGGCAAATCCCAAGCCTAACCTAGACATAACATGCGTTATCCTCTAAAATATTGATCGAAAACAGGTTTAATGGACTGTTTCAGTGTGGTACCACATTACTACGTGATTCAAACCAGAGAAAGCTCAGAATCTGGCCATCAAGTATGAGAAATATTCGAAAGTACGAGCCAGATGAGAGCAAATCCCAGACCTAACCCAGACCTAACATGAATTATTCTCTAAAATATTGATGGAATCCAGGTTTAATGGACTGTTTCAGTGTGGTACCACATTACTACGTGATCCAAACCAGAAAAAACCGAGAATCTGTTCAACAAGTATATGAAAAACGCGAAAGTATGACCCTGATGAGTGAAAATCCCAGGCCTAACCTAGACCTAACATGCGTTATGCTCTAAAATATTGATCAAAACGAGGATTAATGGTCTGCTTCAGTGTGGTACCACATTACTACGCGATCCAAACCAGAAAAAACCCAGAATCTGTTCAACAAGTACCTGAAGAATGCGAAAGTATGAGCCTGATGAGGGCAAATCCCAGACCTATCCCAGACATAACTTGCGTTATCCTCTAAAATATTGATCGAAACCAGGTTTGATTGACTGTTTCAGTGTGGCACCACATTACTACGTGATCCAAACCAGAGTAAACCCAGGATTTGTTCAACAAGTATGTGAAGAATGCGAAAGTATGTGTCTGATGAGGGCAAATCCCAGGCCAACTTAGACATAACATGCGTTATCCTCTAAAATATTGATCGTATCCAGGTTTAATGGACTGTTTCAGTGTGGTATCCACATTCCTACGTGATCCAAACCAGAAAAAGCCCAGAATCTGGCCACCAAGAATGAGAAATACTCGAAAGTACGAGTCTGATGAGAGCAAATCCCAGACCTAACCCAGACCTAACATGAATTATTCTCTAAAATATTAATCGAAACCAGGTTTAATGGACTGTTTCAGTGTGGTACCACATTACTACGTGATCCAAACCAGAAAAACCCCAGGATCTGTTCAACAAGTATGTGAAAAACGCAAAAGTACGAGCCTGATGAGGGCAAATCCCAGACCTATCCCAGACATAACTTGCGTTATCCTCTAAAATATTTATCAAGACCAGGATTAATTGACTGTTTCAGTGTGGCATCACATTACTACGTGATCCAGACCAGTGGTAGCCCAGGATCTGGCCAACAAGAATGAGAAATATGCGAAAGTATGAGCCTAAAGAGAGCAAATCCCAGACCTAACCTAGACCTAACATGCGTTATCCTCAAAAATATTGATCGAAACCAGGCTTATTCTACTGTTTCAGTGTGGTACCACATTACTACGTTATCCAAACCAGAAAAAGCCCAGAATCTGGCCATCAAGTATGAGAAATATGCGAAAGTACGAGCCTGATGAGCGCAAATCCCAGACCTATCCCAGACTTAACTTGCGCTGTCCTCTAAAATATTTATCAAGACCAGGATTAATTGACTGTTTCAGTGTGGCGTCATATTGCTACGTGATCCAATCCAGTGGAAGCCCAGGATCTGGCCAACAAGAATGAGAAATATGCGAAAGTATGAGCCTGACGAGAGCAAATCCCAGACCTAACCTAGACCTAACATGCGTTATCTTAAAAAATATTGATCGAAACCAGGTTTAATCGACTGTTTCAGTGTGGTACCACATTACTACGTTATCCAAACCAGAAAAAGTCCAGGATCTAGCCATCAAGTATGAGAAATATGCGAAAGAATGAGCCTGATGGGGGCAAATCCTAGACCTAACCCAGACCTAACATGCGTTATCCTCTAAAAGATTTATCAAGACCAGGATTAATGACTGTTTCAGTGTGGCATCACGTTACTACGTGATCCAAACCAGTGGAAGCCCAGGATCTGGCCAACAAGAATGAGATATATGCGAAAGTATGCGCCTGATGAGGGCAAATCCTAGACCAAACCCAGACCTAACATGCGTTATCCTCCAAATATTTGTCAAGACCAGGTTTAATTGAATGTTCCAGTGTGGTACCACATTACTACGTGATCCAAACCAGAAGAAACCCAGGATCCGTTCAACAAATCTGTGAAGAATGCGAAATTATGAGTCTGGTGAGTGAAAATCCCAGGCCTAACCTAGACCTAACATGCGTTATCCTCAAAAATATTGATCGAACCCAGGTTTAATCGACTATTTCAGTGTGGTAGCACATTACTACATGATCCGAACCAGAAAAAACCCTGGATCTGTTCAACAAGTATGTGAAAAACGCGAAAGAGTGAGCCTGATGAGAGCAAATCCTAGACCTAACCCAGACCTAACATGCGTTATCCTCTAAAATATTTATCAAGACCAGGATTAGTTGACTGTTTCAGTGTGGCATCTCATTACTACGTGATCCAAACCAGCGGAAGCCCAGGATCTGGCCAACAAGAATGAGAAAAATGCGAAAATATGAGCCCGACGAGAGCAAATCCCAGACCTATCCTAGGCCTAACATGCGTTATGCTCAAAAATATTGATCGAAACCAGGTTTCATCGACTGTTTCAGTGTGGTACCACATTACTACGTTATCCAAACTAGAAAAAGCCCAGAATCTGGCCATCAGGTATGAGAAATATGCGAAAGTACGAGCCTGATGAGCGCAAATCCCAGACCTATCCCAGACCTAACTTGCGCTGTCCTCTAAAATATTTATCAAGACCAGGATTAATTGACTGTTTCAGTGTGGCATCACATTACTACGTGATCCAAACCATTGGAAGTCCAGGATCTGTTCAACAAGTATATGAAAAACGCGAAAGTATGACCCTGATGAGGGCAAATCCCAGACCTATCCCAGACCTAACTTGCCTTGTCCTCTAAGATACTGATCGAAACCAGGTTTAATTTACTGTTTCAGTGTGGTACCACTTTGCTACATGATCCAAAGCAGAAAAAACCATCGATCAGGTCAACATGTATGTTAAAACTGCGAAAGTATGACCCTGATGATGGGCAATTCCCAGACATAACCTAGATCTAACATGTGTGATCCTCTAAAATAATAATCGAAACCAGGTTTAATGGTCTGCTTCAGTGTGGTACCACATTACTACGTGATCGAAACCAGAAAAAACCCAGGATCTGTTCAAGAAGTATGTGAAGAATGCGAAAGTAAGAGTCTAATGGGGGCAAATCCTAGACCTAACCTAGACATAACATGCGTTATCCTCAAAAATATTGATCGAAACCAGGTGTATTCGACTGTTTCAGTGTGGTACCACATTACTACGTGATCCAAACCAGAAAAAACCCAGGATCTGTTCAACAAGTATGTGAAAAATGCGAAAGTATGAGCCTGATGAGGGCAAATCGCAGACGTATCCCAGACATAACTTGCGTTATCCTCCAAAAGATTTATCAAGACCAGGATTAATGACTGTTTCAGTGTGGCATCACATTACTACGTGATCCAAACCAGTGGAAGCCCAGGATCTGGCCAACAAGAATGGGAAATATGCGAAAGTATGAGCCTGACGAGAGTAAATCCCAGACCTAACCTAGACCTAACATGCGTTATCCTCAAAAATATTGATCGAAACCGGGCTTATTCGACTGTTTCAGTGTGGTACCACATTAAACCAGTTAAAACTGCGAAAGTATGACCCTGATGATGGGCAAATCCCAGACATAACCTAGACCTAACATGTGTGATCCTCTAAAATAATAATCGAAACCAGGTTTAATGGTCTGCTTCAGTGTGGTACCACATTACTACATGATCGGAACCAGAAAAAACCCTGGATCTGGCCATCAAGTATGAGAAATATGCGAAAGTACGAGCCTGATGAGCGCAAATCCCAGACCTATCCCAGACCTAACGTGCGCTGTCCTCTAAAATATTTATCAAGACCAGGATTAATTGACTGTTTCAGTGTGGCATCACATTACTACGTGATCCAAACCATTGGAAGTCCAGGATCTGTTCAACAAGTATATGAAAAACGCGAAAGTATGACCCTGATGAGGGCAAATCCCAGACCTATCCCAGACCTAACATGCCTTGTCCTCTAACATACTGATCGAAACCAGGTTTAATTTACTGTTTCAGTGTGGTACCACTTTGCTACGTGATCCAAAGCAGAAAAAACCATCGATCAGGTCAACATGTATGTTAAAACTGCGAAAGTATGACCCTGATGATGGGCAAATCCCAGACATAACCTAGACCTAACATGTGTGATCCTCTAAAATAATAATCGAAAACAGGTTTAATGGTCTGCTTCAGTGTGGTACCACATTACTACGTGATCGAAACCAGAAAAAACCCAGGATCTGTTCAATAAGTATGTGAAAAATGCGAAAGTATGAGCCTGATGAGGGCAAATCGCAGACGTATCCCAGACATAACTTGCGTTATCCTCTAAAATATTTATCAAGACCAGGATTAATTGACTGTTTCAGTGTGGCATCTCATTACTACGTGATCCAAACCAGCGGAAGCCCAGGATCTGGCCAACATGTATGTTAAAACTGCGAAAGTATGACCCTGATGATGGGCAAATCCCAGACATAACCTAGACCTAACATGTGTGATCCTCTAAAATAATAATCGAAAACAGGTTTAATGGTCTGCTTCAGTGTGGTACCACATTACTACGTGATCGAAACCAGAAAAAACCCAGGATCTGTTCAATAAGTATGTGAAAAATGCGAAAGGATGAGTCTGATGAGGGGCAAATCCCAGGCCTAACCTAGACATAACATGCGTTATCCTCTAAAATATTGATCGAAACCAGGTTTAATCGACTGTGGCAGTGTGGTAACACTTTACAACGTTATCGAAACCAGAAAAAGCCAGGGATCTGTTCAACATGTATGTGAGAAATGCGAAAGTATGAGCCTGATGAGGGCAAATCCTAGACCTAACCCAGACCTAACATGCGTTATCCTCTAAAATATTTATCAAGACCAGGATTAATTGACTGTTTCAGTGTGGCACCACATTACTACGTGATCCAATCCAGTGGAAGCCCAGGATCTGGCCAACAAGAATGAGAAATATGCGAAAGTATGAGCCTGACGAGCGTAAATCCCAGACCTAACCTAGACCTAACATGCGTTATCCTCAAAAATATTGATCGAAACCAGGTTTAATCGACTGTTTCAGTGTGGAACCACATTACTACGTTATCCAAACCAGAAAAAGTCCAGGATCTAGCCATGGAGTATGAGAAATATGCGAAAGTATGAGCCTGACGAGGGCAAATCCCCGACCTAACCCAGACCTAACATGCGTTATCCTCTAAAATATTGACCGAAACCAGGCATAATCGACTCTTTCAGTGTGGTACCACATTACTACGTTATCCAAACCAGAAAAAACCCAGGATCTGTTCAACAAGTATGTGAAGAATGCCAAAGTATGACCCTGATGAGGGCAAATCCTAGACCTAACCCAGACCTAACATACGTTATCCTCTAAAATATTTATCAAGACCAGGTTTAATTGAATGTTTCAGTGTGGTACCACATTACTACGTGATCCGAACCAGAAAAAACCCAGGATCTGTTCAACAAGTATGTGAAGAATGCGAAAGTATGACCCTGATGAGGGCAAATCCCAGGCCTAACCTAGACCTAATTTGCGTTATCCTATAAAATATTGATCGAAACCAGGTTTAATCGACCGTTTCAGTGTGGTACCACGTTACTACGTGATCCAAACCAGAAAAAGCCCAGAATCTGGCCATCAAGTATGAGAAATATGCGAAAGTACGAGCCTCATGAGAGCAAATCCCAGACCTAACCCTGACCTAACATGAATTATTCTCTAAAATATTGATCGAAACCAGGTTTAATCGACTGTTTCAGTGTGGTACCACATTACTACGTGATCCGAACCAGAAAAAACCCAGGATCTGTTCAACAAGTATGTGAAAAACGCGGAAGTCTGAGCCTGATGAGGTCAAATCCCAGACCTAACCCAGACCTAACATGAATTATTCTCTAAAATATTGATCGAAACCAGGTTTAATCGACAGTCTCAGTGTGGTAACACACTTCTACGTGATCCAAACCAGAAAAAACCCAGGATCTGTTCAACAAGTATGTGAAGAATGCGAAAGTATGACCCTGATGAGGGCAAATCCTAGATCTAACCCAGACCTAACATACGTTATCCTCTAAAATATTTATCAAGACAAGGTTTAGTTGAATGTTTCAGTGTGGTACCACATTACTACGTGATCCGAACCAGAAAAAACCCAGGATCTGTTCAACAAGTATGTGAAGAATGCGAAAGTATGACCCTGATGAGGTCAAATCCGAGAACTTACCCAGACATAACTTGCGTTATCCTCTAAAATATTTATCAAGACAAGGATTAATTGACTGTTTCAGTGTGGCATCACAACACTACGTGATCCAAACCAGTGGAAGCCCAGGATCTGGCCAACAAGAATGAGAAGTATGCGAAAGTATGAGCCTGATGATGGCAAATCCTAGACCTAACCTAGACCTAACATGCGTTATCCTCTAAAATATTTATCAAGACCGGGTTTAATTGAATGTTTCAGTGTGGTACCACATTACTACGTGATCCAAACCAGAAAAAACCGAGGATCAGTTCAACAAGTATGTGAAAAACGCGAAAGTATGAGCCTGATGAGGGCAAATCCCAGACCTATCCCAGACATAACTTGCGTTATCCCCTAAAATATTCATCAAACCCAGGTTTAATTGACCGTTTCAGTGTGGCATCACATTACTACGTGATCCAAACCAGTGGAAGCCCAGGATCTGGCCAACAAGAATGAGAAGTATGCGAAAGTATGAGCCTGATGAGGGCAAATCCCAGACCTATTCCAGACATAACTTGCGTTATCCCCTAAAATATTCATCAAAACCAGGTTTAATTGACCGTTTCAGTGTGGTAACACTTTACAACGTGATCGAAACCAGAAAAAGCCAGGGATCTGTTCAACAAGTATGTGAAAAATGCGTAAGTATGAGCCTGACGAGAGCAACTCCCAGACCTAACCTAGACCTAACATGCGTTATCCTGAAAAGTATTGACCGAAACCAGGTTTAATCTTCTGTTTCAGTGTGGTACCACTTTACTACGTGATCCAAACCAGTGGAAGCCCAGGATCTGGCCAACAAGAATGAGAAGTATGCGAAAGTATGAGCCTGATGATGGCACATCCCAGAACTAACCCAGACATAACTTGCGCTATCCTCAAAAATGTTGATCGAAACCAGGTTTAATCGTCTGTTTCAGTGTGGTACCACTTTACTACGTGGTCCAAACCAGAAAAAACCCAGGATCCGTTCAACAAGTATGTGAAGAATGCGAAAGTATGAGTCTGGTGAGTGAAAATCCCAGGCCTAACCCAGACCTAACATGCGTTATCCTCTAAAAGATTTATCAAGACCAGGATTAATTGACTGTTTCAGTGTGGCATCACATTACTACGTGATCCAAACCAGTGGAAGCCCAGGATCTGGCCAACAAGAATGAGAAATATGCGAAAGTATGAGCCTGACGAGAGCAAATCCCAGAACTATCCCAGACCTAACTTGCGTTGTCGTCTAAAATATTCATGGAAACCAGGTTTAAATGACTGTTTCAGTGTGGTTCCACATTACTACGTGATCCAATCCAGAAAAAGTCCAGGATCTAGCCATCAAGTATGAGCAATATGCGAAAGTACGAGCCTCATGAGAGCAAATCCCAGACCTAACCCAGACCTAACATGAATTACTCTCTAAAATACTGATCGAAACCAGGTTTAATCGACTGTTTCAGTGTGGTACCATATTACTACGTGATCCGAACCAGAAAAGACCCAGGATCTGTTCAACAAGTGTGTGAAAAACGCGAAAGTCTGAGCCTGATGAGGGCAAATCCCAGAACTTACCCAAACATAACTTGCGTTATCCTCTAAAATATTTATCAAGACCAGGATTAATTGACTGTTTCAGTGTGGCATCACATTACTACGTGATCCAAACCAGTGGAAGAAAAGGATCTGGCCAACGAGAATGAGAAGTATGCGAAAGTATGAGCCTGATGATGGCACATCCCAGAACTAACCCAGGCATAACTTGCGTTATCCTCAAAAATGTTGATCGAAACCAGGTTTAATCGACTGTTTCATTGTGGTACCACGTTGCTACGTGGTCCAAACCAGAAAAAGCCCAGAATCTGGCCATCAAGTATGAGAAATATGCGAAAGTACGAGCCTCATGAGAGCAAATCCCAGACCTAACCCAGACCTAACATGAATTATTCTCGAAAATATTGATCGAAACCAGGTTTAATCGACTGTTTCAGTGTGGTACCACATTACTACGTGATCCAAACCAGAAACACCCAGGATCTGTTGAACAAGTGTGTGAAAAACGCGAAAGTCTGAGCCTGATGAGGGCAAATCCCAGAACTAACCCAGACATAACTTGCGTTATCCTCTAAAATATTTATCAAGACCAGGATTAATTGACTGTTTCAGTGTGGCATCACATTACTACGTGATCCAAACCAGTGGAAGCCCAGGATCTGGCCAACAAGAATGAGAAGTATGCGAAAGTATGAGCCTGATGATGGCAAATCCTAGACCTAACCCAGACCTAACATGCGTTATCCTCAAAAATATTTATCAGGACCAGGTTCAATTGGATGTTTCCGTGTGGCACCACATTACTACGTGATCCAAACCAGAAAAAGCCCAGGATCTGTTCAACAAGTATGTGAAAAACGCGAAAGTCTGAGCCTGATAAGGGCAAATCCCAGGCCTAACCTGGACCTAGCATGTGTTATCCTCTAAAATATTGATCGAAACCAGGTTTAATGGACTGTTTCAGTGTGGTACCACATTACTACGTGATCCAAACCAGAAAAAACCGATGATCAGTTCAACAGGTATGAGAAAAACGTGAAAGTATGAGCCTGATGAGGGCAAATCCCAGACCTATCCCAGACATAATTTGCGTTATCCCCTAAAATATTCATCAAAACCAGGTATAATTGACCGTTTCAGTGTGGTAAGACCTTACAACGTGATCGAAACCAGAAAAAGCCAGGGATCTGTTCAACAAGTATGTGAAAAACGCGAAAGTCAGAGCCTGATGAGGTCAAATCCCAGACCTAACCCAGACCTAACATGAATTATTCTCTAAAATATTGATCGAAACCAGGTTTAATCGATAGTTTCAGTGTGGTAACACATTTCTACGTGATCCAAACCAGAAAAAACCCAGGATCTGTTCAACAAGTGTGTGAAAAACGCGAGAGTCTGAGCCTGATGAGGGCAAATCCCAGAACTTACCCAAATATAACTTGCGTTATCCTCTAAAATATTTATCAAGACCAGGATTAATTGACTGTTTCAGTGTGGCATCACATTACTACGTGATCCAAACCAGTGGAAGAAAAGGATCTGGCCAACGAGAATGAGAAGTATGCGAAAGTATGAGCCTGATGATGGCACATCCCAGAACTACCCCAGACATAACTTGCGTTATCCTCAAAAATATTGATCGAAACCGGGTTTAATCGACTGTTTCAGTGTGGTACCACGTTACTACGTGATCCAAACCAGAAAAAGCCCAGAATCTGGCCATCAAGTATGAGAAATATGCGAAAGTACGAGCCTCATGAGAGCAAATCCCAGACCTAACCCAGACCTAACATGATTTATTCTCTAAAATATTGATCAAGACCAGGATTAATTGACTGTTTCAGTGTGGCATCACATTACTACGTGATCCAAACCAGTGGAAGCCCAGGATCTGGCCAACAAGAATGAGAAGTATGCGAAAGTATGAGCCCGATAATGGCAAATCCTAGACCTAACCCAGACCTAACATGCGTTATCCTCTAAAATATTTATCAAGACCAGGTTTAATTGAATGTTTCAGTGTGGTACCACATCACTACGTGATCAGAACCAGAAAAAACCCAGGATCTGTTCAACTAGTATGTGAAAAACGCGAAAGTCTGAGCCTGATGAGGGCAAACCCCAGAACTAACCCAGACATAACTTGCGTTACCCTCTAAAATATTTATCAAGACCAGGATTAATTGACTGTTTCAGTGTGGCATCACATTACTATGTGATCCAAACCAGAAAAAACCGAGGATCTGTTCAAAAAGTATGTGAAGAATGCGAAAGTATGACCCTGATGAGGGCAAATCCTAGACCTAACCCAGACCTAACATACGTTATCCTCTAAAATATTTATCAAGAGCAGGTTTCATTGAATGTTTCAGTGTGGTACCACATTACTACGTGATCCGAACCAGAAAAAACGCAGGATCTGTTCAACAAGTATGCGAAGAATGCGAAAGTATGACCCTGATGAGGGCAAATCCCAGGCCTAACCTAGACCTAACAAGCGTTATCCTCAAAAATATTGATCGAAACCAGGTTTAATCGACTGTTTCACTGTGGTACCACGTTACTACGTGATCCAAACCAGAAGAAGCCTAGAATCTGGCCATCAAGTATGAGAAATATGCGAAAGTACGAGCCTCATGAGAGCAAATCCCAGACCTAACCCAGACCTAACATGAATTATTCTCTAAAATATTGATCGAAACCAGGTTTAATCGACTGTTTCAGTGTGGTACCACATCACTACGTGATCCGAACCAGAAAAAACCCAGGATCTGTTCAACAAGTGTGTGAAAAACGCGAAAGTCTGAGCCTGATGAGGGCAAATCCCAGAACTTACCCAGACATAACTTGCGTTATCCTCTAAAATATTTATCAAGACCAGGATTAATTGACTGTATCAGTGTGGGATCACATTACTACGTGATCCAAACCAGTGGAAGAAAAGGATCTGGCCAACGAGAAGGGGAAGTATGCGAAAGTATGAGCCCGATGATGGCACATCCCAGAACTAACCCAGACATAACTTGCGTTATCCTCAAAAATATTGACCGAAACCAGGTTTAATCGACTGTTTCAGTGTGGTACCACTTTTCTACGTGATCCAAACCAGAAAAAGCCTAGAAACTGGCCATCAAGTATGAGAAATATGCTAAAGTACGAGCCTCATGAGAGCAAATCCCAGACCTAACCCAGACCTAACATGAAATATTCTCTAAAATATTGATCGAAACCAGGTTTAATCGACTGTTTCAGTGTGGTACCACATTACTACGTGATCCGAATCAGAAAAAACCCAGGATCTGTTCAACAAGTATGTGAAAAACGCGAAAGTCTGAGCCTGATGAGGTCAAATCCTTGACCTAACCCAGACATAACTTGCGTTATCCTCTAAAATATTTATCAAGACCAGGACTAATTGACTGTTTCAGTGTGGCATCACATTACTACGTGATCCAAACCAGTGGAAGCCCAGGATCTGGCCAACAAGAATGAGAAGTATGCGAAAGTATTAGCCCGATGATGGCAAATCCTAGACCTAACCCAGACCTAACATGCGTTATCCTCTAAAATATTTATCAAGACCAGGTTTAATTGAATGTTTCAGTGTGGTACCACATTACTACGTGATCAGAGCCAGAAAAAACCCAGGATCTGTTCAAAAAGTACGTGAAGAATGCGAAAGTATGACCCTGACGAGGGCAAATCCTAGACCTAACCCAGACCTAACATACGTTATCCTCTAAAATATTTATCAAGACCTGGATTTATTGACTGTTTCAGTGTGGCATCACATTACTACGTGATCCAAACCAGAAAAAACCGAGGATCAGTTCAACAAGTATGTGAAAAACGCGAAAGTCTGAGCCTGATAAGGGCAAATCCCAGAACTAACCCAGACATAACTTGCGTTATCCTCTAAAATATTTATCAAGACCAGGATTAACTGACTGTTTCAGTGTGGCATCACATTACTACGTGATCCAAACCAGTGGAAGCCCGGGATCTGGCCAACAAGAATGAGATATATGCGAAAGTATGAGCCTGTGGAGAGCAAATCCCAGACCTAACCTAGACCTAACATGCGTTATCCTCAAAAATATTGACCGAAACCAGGTTTAGTGGACTGTTTCTGTGTGGTACCACATTACTGCGTGATCCAAACCAGAAAAAACCCAGGATCTGCTCAACAAGTATGTGAGAAATGCGAAAGTATGACCCTGATGAGGGCAAATCCCAGACCTATCCCAGACCTTACTTGCGTTATCCTATAAAATATTGATCGAAACCAGGTTTAATTGACTGTTTCAGCGTGGTACCACATTACTACGTGATCGAACCTAGAAAAAACATAGGATCTGCTCAAGAAGTATGTGAAGAATGTGAAAGTATGAGACTGATGAGGGCAAATCCTAGACCTAACATGTGTTATCCGCTAAAATATTGACGGAAACCAGGTTTAATTGACTGTTTTTGTGTGGTACGACATTACTACGTGATCCAATCTAGAAAAAGCCCAGGATCTAGCCAACAAGTATGAGAAATATGCAAAAGAATGAGCCTGATGAGGGCAAATACTAGACCTAACCCAGACCTAACTTGCGTTATCCTATAAAATATTGATCGAAACCAGGTTTAATGGACTGTTTCAGTGCGATACCACATTACTACGTGATCCAAACCAGTGGAAGCCCAGGATCTGATCAACAAGTATGTGAAAAACGCGAAAATATGACCCTGATGAGGGCAAATCGCAGACTTAACTTGCGTTATCCTATAAAATATTGATCGGAACCAGGTTTAATTGACTGTTTCTGTGTGGTACCACATTACTACGTGATCCAATCCAGAAAAAGTCCAGGATCTAGCCATCAAGAATGAGAAATATGCGAAAGTACGAGCCTCATGAGAGCAAATCTCAGACCTAACCCAGACCTAACATGAATTATTCTCTAAAATATTGATCGAAACCAGGTTTAATCGACTGTTTCAGTGTGGTACCATATTACTACGTGATCCGAACCAGACAAAACCCAGGATCTGTTCAACAAGTATGTGAAAAACGCGAAAGACTGAGCCTGATGAGGGCAAATCCCAGAACTTACCCAGACATAACTTGCGTTATCCTCTGAAATATTTATCAAGACCAGGATTAATTGACTGTTTCAGTGTGGCATCACATTACTACGTGATCCAAACCAGTGGAAGAAAAGGATCTGGACAACAAGATTGAGATATATACGAAAGTATGAGCCTGATGAGAGCAAATCCCAGACCTAACCTAGACCAAACATGCGTTATCCTATAAAATATTGATCGGAACCGGGTTTAATTGACTGCTTCAGTGTGGTACCACTTTACTACGTGATCCAAAGCAAAAATAACCATAGATCAGGTCAACATGTATTTTAAAACTGCGAAAGTATGACACTGATGAGGGCAAATCCCAGACCTAACCTAGACCTAACATGTGTTATCCTCTAAAATATCAATCGACACCAGTTTTAATTGTCTGTTACAGTGTGTTACCACATTACTACGTGATCGAACCAAGAAAATACCCAGGATCTGTTCAAGAAGTATGTGAAGAATGCGAAAGTATGAGACAGATGAGGGCAAATCCTAGACCTAACCCAGACCTAACATGCGTTATCCTCAAAAATATTGATCGAAACCAGGTTTAATTGACTGTTTCTGTGCGGTACCACATTACTACGTGATCCAAACCAGTGGAAGCCCAGGATCTGGCCAACAAGATTGAGATATATACGAAAGTATGAGCCTGATGAGAGCAAATCCCAGACCTAACCTAGACCAAACATGCGTTATCCTGTAAAATATTGAACGAAACCAGGTTTAATGGACTGTTTCTGTGTGGTACCACACTACTACGTGATCCAAACCAGAAAAAGTTCCAGGATCTGTTCAACAAGTATGTGAAAAATGCGAACATTTGACCCTGATGAGGGCAAATCCCAGACCTACCCCAGACATAACTTGCGTTATCCCCTAAAATATTCATCAAAACCAGGTTTAATTGACCGTTTCAGTGTGGTAACACTTTACAACATGATCGAAACCAGAAAAAGCCAGGGATCTGGTCAACAAGTATGGGAAAAATGCGTAAGTATGAGCCTGACGAGAGCAAATCCCAGACCTAACCTAGACCTAACATGCGTTATCCTCAAAAATATTGATCGAAACCAGGCTTAATCGACTCTTTCAGTGTGGTACCACATTACTACGTTATCCAAACCAGAAAAAACCTAGGATCTGTTCAAAAAGTATGTGAAGAATGCGAAAGTATGACCCTGATGAGGGCAAATCCCAGGCCTAACCTAGACCTAATTTGCGTTATCCTCAAAAATAATGACCGAAACCAGGTTTAGTGGACCGCTCCAGTGTGGTACCACATTACTGCGTGATCCAACCTAGAAAAAACCCAGGATCTGTTCAACAAGTATGTGAAAAATGCGAAAGTATGACCCTGATGAGGGCAAATCCCAGACCTATCCCAGACCTAACTTGCGTTGTCGTCTAAAATATTCATGGAAACCAGGTTTAAATGACTGTCTCAGGGTGGTACCACATTACTACGTGATCCAATCCAGAAAAAGTCCAGGATCTAGCCATCAAGAATGAGAAATATGCGAAAGTACGAGCCTCATGAGAGCAAATCTCAGACCTAACCCAGACCTAACATGAATTATTCTCTAAAATATTGATCGAAACCAGGTTTAATCGACTGTTTCAGTGTGGTACCATATTACTACGTGATCCGAACCAGACAAAACCCAGGATCTGTTCAACAAGTATGTGAAAAACGCGAAAGTCTGAGCCTGATGAGGGCAAATCCCAGAACTTACCCAGACATAACTTGCGTTATCCTCTGAAATATTTATCAAGACCAGGATTAATTGACTGTTTCAGTGTGGCATCACATTACTACGTGATCCAAACCAGTGGAAGAAAAGGATCTGGCCAACAAGAATGAGAAGTATGCGAAAGTATGAGCCTGATGATGGCAAATCCCAGAACTAACCCAGACATAACTTGCGTTATCCTCAATAATATTGATCGAAACCATGTTTAATCGACTGTTTCAGTGTGGTACCACGTTACTACGTGATCCAAACCAGAAAAAGTTCCAGGATCTGTTCAACAAGTATGAGAAAAATGCGAAAATTTGACCCTGATGAGGGCAAATCCCAGCCATATCCCAGACCTAACTTGCGTTATCCTCTAAGCTATTGATGGAAACCAGGTTTAATTGACTGTTTCAGTGTGGTACCACATTACTACGTTATCCAAACCAGAAAAAACCCTGGATCCGTTCAACAAGTATGTGAAGAATGCGAAAGTATGAGCCTGATGAGGGCAAATCCCAGAACTTACCCAGACATAACTTGCGTTATCCTCTAAAATATTTATCAAGACCAGGATTAATTGACTATTTCAGTGTGGCATCACATTACTACGTGATCCAAACCAGTGGAAGAAAAGGATCTGGCCAACAAGAATGGGAAGTATGCGAAAGTATGAGCCTGGTGATGGCAAATCCCAGGCCTAACCCAGACCTAACATGCGTTATGCTCAAAAATATTGATCGAAACCAGGTTTAATCGATTGTTTCAGTGTGGTAGCACATTACTACGTGATCCGAACCAGAAAAAATCCAGGTTCTGTTCAACAAGTATGTGAAAAACGCGAAAGAATGAGCCTGATGAGGGCAAATCCTAGACCTAACCCAGACCAAACATGCGTTGTCCTCTAGAATATTTATCAAGACCAGGATTAATTGACTGTTTCAGTGTGGCATCACATTACTACGTGATCCAAACCAGTGGAGGCCCAGGATCTGGCCAACAAGAAGGAGAAATATGCGAAAGTATGTGCCTGACGAGAGCAAATCCCAGACCTAACCTAGACCTAACATGCGTTATCCTCAAAAATATTGACCGAAACCAGGTTTAGTGGACTGTTCCAGTGTGGTACCACATTACTGCGTGATACAACCCAGACAAAACCCAGGATCTGTTCAACAAGTATGTGAAAAACGCGAAAGTCTGAGCCTGATGAGGGCAAATCCCAGAACTTACCCAGACATAACTTGCGTTGTCATCTAAAATATTCATGGAAACCAGGTTTAAATGACTGTTTCAGGGTGGTACCTCATTACTATGTGATCCAATCCAGAAAAAGTCCAGGATCTAGCCATCAAGAATGAGAAATATGCGAAAGTAAGAGCCTGACGAGAGCAAATCCCAGACCTAACCTAGACCTAACATGCGTTATCCTCTAAAATATTGATCGAAACCAGGTTTAATTGAATGTTTCAGTGTGGTACCACATTACTACGTGATCCGAACCAGAAAAAAACCAGGATCTGTTCAAAAAGTATGTGAAGAATGCGAAAGTATGACCCTGACGAGGGCAAATCCTTGACCTAACCCAGACCTAACATACGTTATCCTCTAAAATATTTATCAAGACCAGGATTAATTGACTGTTTCAGTGTGGCATCACATTACTACGTGATCCAAACCAGAAAAAACCGAGGATCAGTTCAACAAGTATGTGAAAAACGCGAAAGTATGAGCCTGATGAGGGCAAATCCCAGACCTAACCCAGACCTAACATGCGTTATCCTCTAAAATATTTATCAAGACCAGGTTTAATTGAATGTTTCAGTGTGGTACCACATTACTACGTGATCCGAACCAGAAAAAAACCAGGATCTGTTCAAAAAGTATGTGAAGAATGCGAAAGTATGACCCTGACGAGGGCAAATCCTAGACCTAACCCAGACCTAACATACGTTATCCTCTAAAATATTTATCAAGACCAGGATTAATTGACTGTTTCAGTGTGGCATCACATTACTACGTGATCCAAACCAGAAAAAACCGAGGATCAGTTCAACAAGTATGTGAAAAACGCGCAAGTCTGAGCCTGATAAGGGCAAATCCCAGAACTAACCCAGACATAACTTGCGTTATCCTCTAAAATATTTATCAAGACCAGGATTAACTGACTGTTTCAGTGTGGCATCACATTACTACGTGATCCAAACCAGTGGAAGCCCGGGATCTGGCCAACAAGAATGAGAAATATGCGAAAGTATGAGCCTGTGGAGAGCAAATCCCAGACCTAACCTAGACCTAACATGCGTTATCCTCAAAAATATTGACCGAAACCAGGTTTAGTGGACTGTTTCTGTGTGGTACCACATTACTGCGTGATCCAAACCAGAAAAAACCCAGGATCTGCTCAACAAGTATGTGAGAAATGCGAAAGTATGACCCTGATGAGGGCAAATCCCAGACCTATCCCAGCCCTTACTTGCGTTATCCTATAAAATATTGATCGAAACCAGGTTTAATTGACTGTTTCAGTGTGGTACCACATTACCACGTGATCGAACCTAGAAAAAACATAGGATCTGCTCAAGAAGTATGTGAAGAATGTGAAAGTATGAGACTGATGAGGGCAAATCCTAGACCTAACATGTGTTATCCGCTAAAATATTGACGGAAACCAGGTTTAATTGACTGTTTTTGTGTGGTACGACATTACTACGTGATCCAATCTAGAAAAAGCCCAGGATCTAGCCAACAAGTATGAGAAATATGCAAAAGAATGAGCCTGATGAGGGCAAATACTAGACCTAACCCAGACCTAACTTGCGTTATCCTATAAAATATTGATCGAAACCAGGTTTAATGGACTGTTTCAGTGCGATACCACATTACTACGTGATCCAAACCAGTGGAAGCCCAGGATCTGATCAACAAGTATGTGAAAAACGCGAAAATATGACCCTGATGAGGGCAAATCGCAGACTTAACTTGCGTTATCCTATAAAATATTGATCGAAACTAGGTTTAATTGACCGTTTCTGTGTGGTACCACTTTACTACGTGATCCAAAGCAAAGAAAACCCTCGATCAGGTCAACATGCATGTTAAGACCGCGAAAGTATGACCCTGATGAGGGCAAATCCGAGGCCTAACCTAGACCTAACATGCGTTATCCTCTAAAATATTGATCGAAACCAGGTTTAATGGACTGTTTCAGAGTGGGACCATATTAGTACGTGATCCAAACCAGAAAAAGCCAGAGATCTGTTCAACAAGTATGTGAAAAACGCGAAAATACGAGTCTGATGAGGGCAAATCCCAGACCTGTCCCAGACCTAACTTGCGTTATCCTATAAAATATTGATCGGAACCAGGTTTAATTGACTGTTTCAGTGTGGTAACACTTTACTACGTGATCCAAAGCAAAAAAAACCATAGATCAGGTCAACATATATTTTAAAACTGCGAAAGTATGACACTGATGAGGGCAAATCCCAGACCTAACCTAGACCTAACATGTGTTATACTCTAAAATATCAATCGACACCAGTTTTAATGGTCTGTTACAGTGTGTTACCACATTACTACGTGATCGAACCAAGAAAATACCCAGGATCTGCTCAAGAAGTATGTGAAGAATGCGAAAGTATGAGACAGATGAGGGCAAATCCTAGACCTAACCCAGACCTAACATGCGTTATCCTCAAAAATATTGATCGAAACCAGGTTTAATTGACTGTTTCTGTGCGGTACCACATTACAACGTGATCCAAACCAGTGGAAGGCCAGGATCTGGCCAACAAGATTGAGATATATACGAAAGTATGAGCCTGATGAGAGCAAATCCCAGACCTAACCCAGACCAAACATGCGTTATCCTGTAAAATATTGAACGAAACCAGGTTTAATGGACTGTTTCAGTGTGGTACCACACTACTACGTGATCCAAACCAGTAAAAGTTCCAGGATCTGTTCAACAAGTATGTGAAAAATGCGAACATTTGACCCTGATGAGGGCAAATCCCAGACCTACCCCAGACATAACTTGCGTTATCCCCTAAAATATTCATCAAAACCAGGTTTAATTGACCGTTTCAGTGTGGTAACACTTTACAACATGATCGAAACCAGAAAAAGCCAGGGATCTGGTCAACAAGTATGGGAAAAATGCGAAAATTTGACCCTGATGAGGGCAAATCCCAGCCCTATCCCAGACCTAACTTGCGTTATCCTCTAAAATATTGATCGAAACCAGGTTTAATGGACTGTTTCAGTGTGGTACCACATTACTACGTGATCCAAACCAGAAAAAACCGAGGATCAGTTCAACAAGTATGAGAAAAACGTGAAAGTATGAGCCTGATGAGGGCAAATCCCAGACCTACCCCAGACATAATTTGCGTTATCCCCTAAAATATTCATCAAAACCAGGTTTAATTGACCGTTTCAGTGTGGTAACACTTTACAACGTGATCGAAACCAGAAAAAGCCAGGGATCTGTTCAACAAGTATGGGAAAAATGCGTAAGTATGAGCCTGACGAGAGCAAATCCCAGACCTAACCTAGACCTAACATGCGTTATCCTCAAAAATATTGATCGAAACCAGGCTTAATCGACTCTTTCAGTGTGGTACCACATTACTACGTTATCCAAACCAGAAAAAACCCTGGATCCGTTCAACAAGTATGTGAAGAATGCGAAAGTATGAGTCTGGTGAATGAAAATCCCAGGCCTAACCCAGACCTAACATGCGTTATGCTCAAAAATATTGATCGAAACCAGGTTTAATCGATTGTTTCAGTGTGGTAGCACATTACTACGTGATCCGAACCAGAAAAAATCCAGGTTCTGTTCAACAAGTATGTGAAAAACGCGAAAGAATGAGCCTGATAAGGGCAAACCCCAGGCCTAACCTGGACCTAACATGTGTTATCCTCAAAAATATTCATCGAAACCAGGTTTAATCGACTGTTTCAGAGTGGTACCACGTTACTACGTGATCCAAACCAGAAAAAGCCTAGAATCTGGCCATCAAGTATGTGAAAAACGCGAAAATATGATCCTGATGAGGGCAAATCCCTGTCCTGTCGCAGACCTAACTTGCGTTATCCTATAAAATATTGATCGAAACAAGGTTTAATCGACTGTTTCAGTGTGGTACCACATTACTACGTGATCAGAACCAGAAAAAAACCAGGATCTGTTCAACAAGTATGTGAAAAACGCGATAGTCTGAGCCTGACGAGGGCAAATCCCGGACCTATCCCAGACCTAACTTGCGTTGTCATCTAAAATATTCATGGAAACCAGGTTTAAATGACTGTTTCAGGGTGGTACCTCATTACTACGTGATCCAATCCAGAAAAAGTCCAGGATCTAGCCATCAAGAATGAGAAATATGCGAAAGTAAGAGCCTCATGAGAGCAAATCTCAGACCTAACCCAGACCTAACATGAATTATTCTCTAAAATATTGATCGAAACCAGGTTTAATCGACTGTTTCAGTGTGGTACCATATTACTACGTGATCCGAACCAGACAAAACCCAGGATCTGTTCAACAAGTGTGTGAAGAATGTGAAAGTATGAGACTGATGAGGGCAAATCCTAGACCTAACATGTGTAATCCGCTAAAATATTGACGGAAACCAGGTTTAATTGACGGTTTCTGTGTGGTACGACATTACTACGTGATCCAATCTAGAAAAGCCCAGGATCTAGCCAACAAGTATGAGAAATATGCTAAAGAATGAGCCTGATGAGGGCAAATACTAGACCTAACCCAGACCTAACATGCGTTATCCTCTAAAATATATATCAAGACCAAGTTTAATTGAATGTTTCAGTGTGGTACCACATTACTACGAGATCCAAACCAGAGAAAACCCAGGATCTGTTCAACAAGTATGTGAAGAATGCGAAAGTATGAGTCTGATGAGGGCAAATCCCAGGCCTAACCTAGACCTAACATGTGTCATCCTCTAAAATATTGATCGAAACCAGGTTTAATGGACTGTTTCAGTGTGGTACCACATTACTACGTGATCGAAATCAGAAAAAACCCTGGATCTGTTCAAGAAGTATGCGAAAAAAGCGAAAGTATGAGTCTGATGATGTCAGATCCCAGACCTATCCCAGACCTAACTTGCGTTATCCTATAAAATATTGATCGAAACCAGGTTTAATGGACTGTTTCAGTGCGATACCACATTACTACGTGATCCAAACCAGTGGAAGCCCAGGATCTGATCAACAAGTATGTGAAAAACGCGAAAATATGACCCTGATGAGGGCAAATCGCAGACCTAACCTAGACCTAACATGCGTTATCCTACAAAATATTGATCGAAACAAGGTTTAATCGACTGTTTCAGTGTGGTACCACATTACTACGTGATCAAAACCAGAAAAAAACCAGGATCTGTTCAACAAGTATGTGAAAAACGCGATAGTCTGAGCCTGATGAGGTCAAATCCCAGAACTTGCACAGACATAACGTGCGTTATCCTCTAAAATATTTATCAAGACCAGGTTTAATTGACTGTTTCAGTGTGGTGCCACATTACTACGTGATCCAATCCAGAAAAAGTCCAGGATCTAGCCATCAAGAATGAGAAATATGCGAAAGTAAGAGCCTGACGAGAGCAAATCCCAGACCTAACCTAGACCTAACATGCGTTATCCTCAAAAATATTGTTCGAAACCAGGTTTAATTGACCGTTTCAGTGTGGTAACACTTTACAACGTGTTCGAAACCAGAAAAAGCCAGGGATCTGTTCAACATGTATGTGAAAAATGCGTAAGTATGAGCCTGGCGAGAGCAAATCCCAGACCTAACATAGACCTAACATGCGTTATCCTCAAAAATATTGATCGAAACCAGGCTTAATCGACTCTTTCAGTGTGGTACCACATTACTACGTTATCCAAACCAGAAAAAACCCAGGATCTGTTCAAAAAGTATGTGAAGAATGCGAAAGTATGACCCGGATGAGGGCAAATCCTAGACCTAACCCAGACCTAACATACGTTATCCTCTAAAATATTTATCAAGACCAGGTTTAATTGAATGTTTCAGTGTGGCACCACATTACTACGTGATCCGAACCAGAAAAAACCCAGGATCAGTTCAACAAGTATGTGAAGAATGCGAAAGTATGAATCTGATGTGGGCAAATCCCTGGCCTAACCTGGACCTAACTTGCGTTGTCGTCTAAAATATTCATGGAAACCAGGTTTAAATGACTGTTTCAGTGTGGTACCACATTACTACGTGATCCGAACCAGAAAAAACCCAGGATCTGTTCAACAAGTGTGTGAAAAATGCGAAAGTCTCAGCCTGATGAGGGCGAATCCCAGATCTTACCCAGACATAACTTGCGTTATCCTCTAAAATATTTATCAAGACCAGGATTAATTGACTGTTTCAGTGTGGCATCACATTACTACGTGATCCAAACCAGTGGAAGAAAAGGATCTGGCCAACGAGAATGAGAAGTATGCGAAAGTATGAGCCTGATGATGGCACATCCCAGAACTAACCCAGACATAACTTGCGTTATCCTCAAAAATATTGATCGAAACCAGGTTTAATCGACTGTTTCAGTGTGGTACCACGTTATTACGTGATCCAAACCAGAAAAAGCCTAGAATCTGGCCATCAAGTATGAGAAATATGCGAAAGTACGAGCCTCGTGAGAGCAAATCCCAGACCTAACCCAGACCTGACATGAATTATTCTCTAAAATATTGATCGAAACCAGGTTTAATCGACTGTTTCAGTGTGGTACCACATTACTACGTGATCCGAACCAGAAAAAGCCCAGCATCTGTTCAACAAGTGTGTGAAAAACGCGAAAGTCTGAGCCTGATGAGGGCAAATCCCAGAACTTACCCAGACATAACTTGCGTTATCCTCTAAAATATTTATCAAGACCAGGATTAATTGACTGTTTCAGTGTGGCATCACATTACTACGTGATGCAAACCAGTGGAATAAAAGGATCTGGCCAACGAGAATGAGAAGTATGCGAAAGTATGAGCCCGGTGATGGCACATCCCAGAACTAACCCAGACCTAACAAGCGTTATCCTCTAAAATATTTATCAAGACCAGGTTTAATTGAATGTTTCAGTGTGGTACCACATTACTACGTGATCCGAACCAGAAAAAACCCAGGATCTGTTCAACAAGTATGTGAAAAATGCGAAAGTATGACCCTGATGAGGGCAAATCCCAGACCTATCCCAGACCTTACTTGCGTTATCCTATAAAATATTGATCGAAACCAGGTTTAATTGACTGTTTCAGTGTGGTACCACACTACTACGTGATCGAAACTAGAAAAAACATAGGATCTGTTCAAGAAGTATGTGAAGAATGTGAAAGTATGAGACTGATGAGGGCAAATCCTAGACCTAACATGTGTTATCCGCTAAAATATTGACGGAAACCAGGTTTAATTGACGGTTTCTGTGTGGTACGACATTACTACGTGATCCAATCTAGAAAAGCCCAGGATCTAGCCAACAAGTATGAGAAATATGCAAAAGAATGAGCCTGATGAGGGCAAATACTAGACCTAACCCAGACCTAACATGCGTTATCCTCTAAAATATTTATCAAGACCAAGTTTAATTGAATGTTTCAGTGTGGTACCACATTACTACGAGATCCAAACCAGAAAAAACCCAGGATCTGTTCAACAAGTACGTGAAGAATGCGAAAGTATGAGTCTGATGAGGGCAAATCCCAGGCCTAACCTAGACCTAACATGTGTTATCCTCTAAAATATTGATCGAAACCAGGTTTAATGGACTGTTTCAGTGTGGTACCACATAACTACGTGATCGAAATCAGAAAAAACCCTGGATCTGTTCAAGAAGTATGCGAAAAAAGCGAAAGTATGAGTCTGATGAGGTCAGATCCCAGACCTATCCCAGACCTAACTTGCGTTATCCTATAAAATATTGATCGAAACCAGGTTTAATGGACTGTTTCAGTGCGATACCACATTACTACGTGATCCAAACCAGTGGAAGCCCAGGATCTGATCAACAAGTATGTGAAAAACGCGAAAATATGACCCTGATGAGGGCAAATCGCAGACCTAACCTAGACCTAACATGCGTTATCCTATAAAATATTGATCGAAACAAGGTTTAATCGACTGTTTCAGTGTGGTACCACATTACTACGTGATCAAAACCAGAAAAAAACCAGGATCTGTTCAACAAGTATGTGAAAAACGCGATAGTCTGAGCCTGATGAGGTCAAATCCCAGAACTTGCACAGACATAACGTGCGTTATCCTCTAAAATATTTATCAAGACCAGGTTTAATTGACTGTTTCAGTGTGGTGCCACATTACTACGTGATCCAATCCAGAAAAAGTCCAGGATCTAGCCATCAAGAATGAGAAATATGCGAAAGTAAGAGCCTGACGAGAGCAAATCCCAGACCTAACCTAGACCTAACATGCGTTATCCTCAAAAATATTGTTCGAAACCAGGTTTAATTGACCGTTTCAGTGTGGTAACACTTTACAACGTGTTCGAAACCAGAAAAAGCCAGGGATCTGTTCAACATGTATGTGAAAAATGCGTAAGTATGAGCCTGGCGAGAGCAAATCCCAGACCTAACCTAGACCTAACATGCGTTATCCTCAAAAATATTGATCGAAACCAGGTTTAATCGACTGTTTCAGTGTGGTACCACGTTACTACGTTATCGATACCAGAAAAAACCCACGATCTGTTCAACAAGTATGTGAAGAATGCGAAAGTATGACCCGGATGAGGGCAAATCCTAGACATCACCTAGACCTAACATGCGTTATCCTCTAAGATATTGATTGAAACCGGGATTAATCGACTGTTTCAGGCTGGTACTACATTACTACGTGATCCAAACCAGAAAAAACCCAGGATCTGTTCAACAAATATGTGAAGAATGCGAAAGTATGAGTCTGATGAGGGAAAATCTCAGGCCGAACCTAGACCTAACATGCGTTATCCTCAAGAATATTGTCGAAACCAGGTTTAATCGAGTGTTTCAGTGTGGTACCACATTACTACGTGATCCAAACCAGAATAAAACCCAGGATCTGTTCAACAAGTAAGTGAAGAATGCGAAAGTATGAGTCTGATGTGGCAAATCCCAGGCCTAACCCAGACATGACATGCGTTATCCTCTAAAATATTGTACGAAACCAGGTTTAATGGACTGTTTCAGTGTGGTTCCACATTACTACGTGATCCAAACCAGAAAAAGCCTAGAATCTGACCATCAAGTATGAGAAATATGCGAAAGTACGAGCCCGATGAGAGCAAATACCAGACCTAACCTAGACCTAACATGAATTATTCTCTAAAATATTGATCGAAACCAGGGTTAATGGACTGTTTCAGTGTGGTACCAGATTAGTACGTGATCCAAACCAGAAACAGCCAGGGATCTGTGTAACAAGTATGTGAAAAACGCGAAAATATGACCCTGATGTGTGCATATCCCAGACCTGTGCCAGACCTAACTTGCGTTATCCTATAAAATATTGATCGAAACCAGGTTTAATGGACTGTTTCAGTGTGGTACCACATTACTACGTGATCCAAACCAGAAAAAACCCAGGATCTGTTCAACAAGTATGTGAAGAATGCGAAAGTATGAGTCTGATGAGGGAAAATCCCAGGCCTAACCCAGACATGACATGCGTTATCCTCTAAAATATTGTACGAAACCAGGTTTAATGGACTGTTTCAGTGTGGTACCACATTACTACGTGATCCAAACCAGAAAAAGCCCAGGATCTGGCCATCAGGTATGAGAAATATGCGAAAGTACGAGCCTGATGAGAGCAAATCCCAGACATAACCTAGACCTAACATGCGTTATCCTATAAAATATTGATCGAAACCAGGTTTAATTGAATGTTTCAGTGTGGTACCACATTACTGCGTGATCCAATCCAGAAAAAGCCCAGGATCTCTTCAACAAGTATGTGGAAAACGCGAAAGTATGAGCCTGATGAGGGCAAATCCCAGACCTATCCCGGACATAACTTGCGTCATCCTCTAAAATATTGATCGATACCTGGATTAGTTGACTGTTTCAGTGTGGTACCACATTACTATGTGATAGAAACCAGAAAAAAACCCAGGATCTGTTCAACAAGTATGTGAAGAATGCGAAAGTGTGAGTCTCATGAGGGAAAATTTCAGGCCTAACCTAGGACCTAACATGCGTTATCCTCTAAAATATTGATCGAAACCAGGTTTAATCGACTGTTTCAGTGTGGTACCACATTACTACGTGATCCAAACCAGAAAATAAACCCCGGATCTGTTCAAGAAGTATGTGAAGAATGCGAAAGTACGAGTCAGATGAGAGCAAATCCCAGACCTAACCTAGACCTAACATGAATTATTCTCTAAAATATTGATCGAAACCAGGTGGAATGGACTGGTTCAGTGTGGTACCACATTACTACGTGATCCAATCCAGAAAAAGCCCAAGATTTCTTCAACAAGTATGTGAAGAATGCGAAAGTATGAGTCTGATGAGGGAAAATCCCAGGTCTAACCTAGACCTAACATGCGTTATCCTCAAAAATATTGATCGAAACAAGGTTTAATCGACAGTTTTAGTGTGGTACCACTTTGCTACGTGATCCAAACCAGAAAAAGCCCAGAATCTGACCATCAAGTATGAGAAATATGCGAAAGTACGAGCCCGATGAGAGCAAATACCAGACCTAACATAGACCTAACATATTGATCGATTCTTTAAAATATTGATCGAAACCAGGTTTAATGGACTGTTTCAGTGTAGTACCGCATTAGTACGTGATCCAAACCAGAAAAAGCCAGGGATCTGTTCAACAAGTATGTGAAAAACGCGAAAAGATGACCCTGATGAGTGCATATCCCAGACCTATCCCAGACCTAACTTGCGTTATCCTATATAATATTGATCGAAACCAGGTTTAATTGACAGTTTCAGTGTGGTACCACTTTACGACGTGATCCAATGCAGAAAAAACCCTCGATCAGGTCAACATGTATGTTAAAACTGCGAAAGTATGACCCTGACGAGGGCAAATGCCAGACCTATCCTAGACCTAACATGCGTTATCCTCTAAAATATTGATCGAAACCAGGTTTAATTGACTGTTTCAGTGTGGTACCACATTACTACCTGACCCAAACCAGAAAAATCCCAGGATCTGTTCAACAAGTATGTGAAGAATGCGAAAGTATGAGTCTGATGAGGGCAAATCCCAGGCCTAACCTAGACCTAACATGAGTTATCGTCTAAAATATTGTTCGAAACCAGGTTTAATGGACTGTTTCAGTGTGGTACCACATTACTACGTGATCCAGACCAGTGAAAGCCCAGAAGCTGGCCAACAAGTTTGAATAAAATGCGAAAGTATGACCCAGATGAGGGCAAATCCTAGTCCTAACCGAGACCTAACATGCGTTATCCTCTAAAATATTGATGGAAACCAGGTTTCATGGACTGTATCAGTGTGGTACCACATTACTACGTGATCCAAACTACAATAAACCCAGGATCTGTTCAACAAGTGTGTGAAGAATGGGAAAGTATGAATCTGATGTGGGCAAATCCCTGGCCTAACCTAGACCTAACATGTGTTATCCTCTAAAATACTGACGGAAACCAGATTTAGTTGACAGTTTCAGTGTGTTACCACATTAATACGTGATCGAATCCAGAAAAAGCCCAGGATCTAGCCAACAAGTATGAGTAATATGCGAAAGTTTGAGCCCGATGGGGGCAAATCCTAGACCTAACCCAGAGCTAACGTGCGTTATCCTCTAAAATATTTATCAAGACGAGGTTTAATTGACTGCTTCACTGTGGTACCAAATTACTACGTGATCCAAACCAGTGGAAGCCCAGGTTCTGGCCAACGAAAATGAGAAATATGCGAAAGTATGGGCCTGATGAGAGCAAGTCCCAGACCTAACCTAGACCTAGCATGCGTTATCCTGTAAGATATTGATTGACACCGGGATTAATCGACTGTTTCAGTGTGGTACCACATTACCACGTGATCCAGACCAGAAAAAACCCAGGATCTAGCCATGAAGTATGAGAAATATGCGAAAGTATGAGCCTGATGAGGGCGAATCCCAGACCTATCCCAGACCTAACTTGCGTTATCCTCTAAAATATTGATCGAAACCAGGTTTAATCGACTGTTTCAGCGTGGTACCACATTACTACGTGATCCAATCCAGAAATAGCCCAGGATCTAGCCATGAAGTATGAGAAATATGCGAAAGTATGACCCAGATGAGGGCAAATCCTAGACCTAACCAAGACCTAACATGCGTTATCATCTCTAAAATGTTGATCGAAACCAGGTTTAATCGACTGTTTCAGTGTGGTACCACATTACTACGTGATCCAAACCAGAAAAAACCCAGGATCTGGCCAACATGTATGCGAAAAATGTGTAAGTACGACCCTGATGTGGGCAAATCGCTGGCCTAACCTAGACCTAACATGCCTTATCCTCTAAAATATGGATCGAAACCAGGTTTAATGGACTGCTTCAGTGTGGTACTACATTACTACGTGATCCAGACCAGTGAATGCCCAGAATCTGGCCAACAAGTATGTGAAGAATACGAAAGTATGAGTCTGATGAGGGCACATCCCAGGCCTAACCTAGACCTAACATGAGATATCGTCTAAAATATTGATCGAAACCAGGTTTAATGGACTGTTTCAGTGTGGTACCACATTACAACGTGATCCAGACCAGTGAAAGCCCAGAATCTGGCCAACAAGATTGAGTAACATGCGAAAGTATGACCCAGATGAGGGCAAATCCTAGACCTAACCGCGACCTAACATGCGTTATCCTCTAAAATATTGATGGAAACCAGGTTTCATGGACTGTATCAGTGTGGTACCACATTACTACGTGAACCAAACTAGAATAAACCCAGGATCTGTTCAACAAGTATGTGAAGAATGCGAAAGTATGAATCTGATGGGGGCAAATCCCAGGCCTAACCTAGACCTAACAAGCGTTATCATCTCAAAAATTGATCGAAACCAGGAAAATCGACTGTTTCAGTGTGGTACCACATTACTACGTGATCCAAACCAGAAAAAAACCCAGGATCTGGCCAACATGTATGCGAAAAATGTGAAAGTGCGACCCTGATGTGGGCAAATCACTGGCCTAACCTAGACCTAACATGCGTTATCCTCTAAAATATTGATCGAAACCAGGCTTAATCGACTCTTTCAGTGTGGTACCACATTACTACGTTATCCAAACCAGAAAAAACCCAGGATCTGTTCAAAAAGTATGTGAAGAATGCGAAAGTATGACCCTGATGATGGCAAATCCTAGACCTAACCCAGACCTAACATGCGTTATCCTCTAAAATATTGACCGAAACCAGGTTTAATTGACTGTTTCTGAGTGGTACCACTTTACTACGTGGTCCAAACCAGAAAAAACCCAGGATCCGTTCAACAAGTATGTGAAGAATGCGAAAGTATGAGTCTGGTGAGTGAAAATCCCAGGCCTAACCCAGACCTAACATGCGTTATCCTCAAAAATATTGATCGAAACCAGGTTTAATCGACTGTTTCAGTGTGGTAGCACATTACTACGTGATCCGAACCAGAAAAAATCCAGGATCTGTTCAACAAGTATGTGAAAAACGCGAAAGAATGAGCCTGATAAGGGCAAATCCTAGACCTAACCCAGACCAAACATGCGTTTTCCTCTAGAATATTTATCAAGACCAGGATTAATTGACTGTTTCAGTGTGGCATCACATTACTACGTGATCCAAACCAGTTGATGCCCAGGATCTGGCCAACAAGAATGAGAAATATGCGAAGGTATGAGCCTGACGAGAGCAAATCCCAGACCTAACCTAGACCTAACATGCGTTATCCTCAAAAATATTGACCGAAACCAGGTTTAGTGGACTGTTCCAGTGTGGAGCCACATTACTGCGTGATCCAACCCAGAAAAAACCCAGGATCTGTTCAACAAGTATGTGAAAAATGCGAAAGTATGACCCTGATGAGGGCAAATCCCAGACCTATCCCAGACCTAACTTGCGTTGTCGTCTAAAATATTCATGGAAACCAGGTTTAAATGACTGTTTCAGTGTGGTACCACATTAATACGTGATCCAATCCAGAAAAAATCCAGGATCTAGCCATCAAGAATGAGAAATATGCGAAAGTAAGAGCCTGACGAAAGCAAATCCCAGACCTAACCTAGACCTAACATGCGTTATCCTCAAAAATATTGGTCGAAACCAGGTTTAGTGGACTGTTCCAGTGTGGTACCACATTACTGCGTGATCCAACTCAGAAAAAACCCAGGATCTGTTCAACAAGTCTGTGAAAAATGCGAAAGTATGACCCTGATGAGGGCAAATCCCAGACCTATCCCAGAACTAACTTGCGTTGTCGTCTAAAATATTCATGGAAACCAGGTTTAAATGACTGTTTCAGTGTGGCACCACATTACTACGTGGTCCAACCCAGAAAGAGTCCAGGATCTAGCCATCAAGAATCAGAAATATGCGAAAGTAAGAGCCTGACGAGAGCAAATCCCAGACCTAACCCAGACCTAACATGCGTTATCCTCAAAAATATTGATCGAAACCAGGTTTAATCGACTGTTTCAGTGTGGTACCACATTACTACGTGATCCGAACCAGAAAAAACCCAGGATCTGTTCAACAAGTGTGTGAAAAACGCGAAAGTCTCAGCCTGATGAGGGCGAATCCCAGATCTTACCCAGACATAACTTGCGTTATCCTCTAAAATATTTATCAAGACCAGGATTAATTGACTGTTTCAGTGTGGCATCACATTACTACGTGATCCAAACCAGTGGAAGAAAAGGATCTGGCCAACGAGAATGAGAAGTATGCGAAAGTATGAGCCTGATGATGGCACATCCCAGAACTAACCCAGACATAACTTGCGTTATCCTCAAAAATATTGATCGAAACCTGGTTTAATCGACTGTTTCAGTGTGGTACCACGTTACTACGTTATCCATACCAGAAAAAACCCACGATCTGTTCAACAAGTATGTGAAGAATGCGAAAGTATGAGCCTGATGAGAGCAAATCCCAGACATCACCTAGACCTAACATGCGTTATCCTCTAAGATATTGATTGAAACCGGGATTAATCGACTGTTTCAGGCTGGTACCACATTACTACGTGATCCAAACCAGAAAAAACCCAGGATCTGTTCAACAAATATGTGAAGAATGCGAAAGTATGAGTCTGATGAGGGAAAATCTCAGGCCGAACCTAGACCTAACATGCGTTATCCTCAAGAATATTGTCGAAACCAGGTTTAATCGAGTGTTTCAGTGTGGTACCACATTACTACGTGATCCAAACCAGAAAAAGCCTAGAATCTGACCATCAAGTATGAGAAATATGCGAAAGTACGAGCCCGATGAGAGCAAATACCAGACCTAACCTAGACCTAACATGAATTATTCTCTAAAATATTGATCGAAACCAGGGTTAATGGACTGTTTCAGTGTGGTACCAGATTAGTACGTGATCCAAACCAGAAACAGCCAGGGATCTGTGTAACAAGTATGTGAAAAACGCGAAAATATGACCCTGATGTGTGCATATCCCAGACCTGTCCCAGACCTAACTTGCGTTATCCTATAAAATATTGATCGAAACCAGGTTTAATGGACTGTTTCAGTGTGATACCACATTACTACGTGATCCAAACCAGAAAAAGCCCAGGATCTGGCCATCAGGTATGAGAAATATGCGAAAGTACGAGCCTGATGAGAGCAAATCCCAGACCTAACCTAGACCTAACATGCGTTATCCTCTAAAATATTGATCGAAACTAGGTTTAATTGACTGTTTCAGTGTGGTACCACATTACTACGTGATCCAAACCAGAAAAAATCCCAGGATCTGTTCAACAAGTATGTGAAAAACGCGAAAATATGACCCTGATGAGTGCAAATCCCAGACCTATCCCAGACCTAACATGCGTTATCCTCTAAAATATTGATCGAAACCAGGTTTAATTGACTGTTTCAGTGTGGTACCACATTACTACGTGCTCCAAACTAGAAAAAGCCCAGGATCTGTTCAACAAGTAAGTGAAGAATGCGAAAGTAAGTGTCTGATGTGGGCAAATCCCAGACCTATCCCAGACCTACTTGCGTTATCCTCTACAATATTGATCGAAACCAGGTTTAATGGACTGTTTCAGTGTGGTACCACATTACTGCGTGATCCAATCCAGAAAAAGCCCAGGATCTCTTCAACAAGTATGTGGAAAACGCGAAAGTATGAGCCTGATGAGGGCAAATCCCAGACCTATCCCAGACATAACTTGCGTCATCCTCTAAAATATTGATCGATACCTGGATTAGTTGACTGTTTCAGTGTGGTACCACATTACTATGTGATAGAAACCAGAAAAAAACCCAGGATCTGTTCAACAAGTATGTGAAGAATGCGAAAGTGTGAGTCTCATGAGAGAAAATCTCAGGCCTAACCTAGACCTAACATGCGTTATCCCCTAAAATATTGATCGAAACCAGGTTTAATCGACAGTTTTAGTGTGGTACCACTTTGCTACGTGATCCAAACCAGAAAAAGCCCAGAATCTGACCATCAAGTATGAGAAATATGCGAAAGTACGAGCCCGATGAGAGCAAATACCAGACCTAACATAGACCTAACATATTGATCGATTCTTTAAAATATTGATCGAAACCAGGTTTAACGGACTGTTTCAGTGTGGTACCGCATTAGTACGTGATCCAAACCAGAAAAAGCCAGGGATCTGTTCAACAAGTATGTGAAAAACGCGAAAAGATGACCCTGATGAGTGCATATCCCAGACCTATACCAGACCTAACTTGCGTTATCCTATATAATATTGATCGAAACCAGGTTTAATTGACTGTTTCAGTGTGGTACCACTTTACGACGTGATCCAATGCAGAAAAAACCCTCGATCAGGTCAACATGTATGTTAAAACTGCGAAAGTATGACCCTGACGAGGGCAAATGCCAGACCTATCCTAGACCTAACATGCGTTATCCTCTAAAATATTGATCGAAACCAGGTTTAATTGACTGTTTCAGTGTGGTACCACATTACTACCTGACCCAAACCATAAAAATCCCAGGATCTGTTCAACAAGTATGTGAAGAATGCGAAAGTATGAGTCTGATGAGGGCAAATCCCAGGCCTAACCTAGACCTAACATGAGTTATCGTCTAAAATATTGTTCGAAACCAGGTTTAATGGACTGTTTCAGTGTGGTACCACATTACTACGTGATCCAGACCAGTGAAAGCCCAGAAGCTGGCCAACAAGTTTGAATAAAATACGAAAGTATGACCCAGATGAGGGCAAATCCTAGTCCTAACCGAGACCTAACATGCGTTATCCTCTAAAATATTGATGGAAACCAGGTTTCATGGACTGTATCAGTGTGGTACCACATTACTACGTGATCCAAACTAGAATAAACCCAGGATCTGTTCAACAAGTATGTGAAGAATGGGAAAGTATGAATCTGATGTGGGCAAATCCCTGGCCTAACCTAGACCTAACATGTGTTATCCTCTAAAATATTGACGGAAACCAGATTTAATTGACAGTTTCAGTGTGTTACCACATTAATACGTGATCGAATCCAGAAAAAGCCCAGGATCTAGCCAACAAGTATGAGTAATATGCGAAAGTTTGAGCCCGATGGGGGCAAATCCTAGACCTAACCCAGAGCTAACGTGCGTTATCCTCTAAAATATTTATCAAGACGAGGTTTAATTGACTGCTTCACTGTGGTACCAAATTACTACGTGATCCAAACCAGTGGAAGCCCAGGTTCTGGCCAACGAAAATGAGAAATATGCGAAAGTATGGGCCTGATGAGAGCAAGTCCCAGACCTAACCTAGACCTAGCATGCGTTATCCTGTAAGATATTGATTGACACCGGGATTAATCGACTGTTTCAGTGTGGTACCACATTACCACGTGATCCAAACCAGAAAAAACCCAGGATCTAGCCATGAAGTATGAGAAATATGCGAAAGTATGAGCCTGATGAGGGCGAATCCCAGACCTATCCCAGACCTAACTTGCGTTATCCTCTAAAATATTGATCGAAACCAGGTTTAATCGACTGTTTCAGCGTGGTACCACATTACTACGTGATCCAATCCAGAAATGGCCCAGGATCTAGCCATGAAGTATGAGAAATATGCGAAAGTATGAGCCTGATGAGGGCGAATCCCAGACCTATCCCAGACCTAACTTGCGTTATCCTCTAAAATGTTGATCGAAACCAGGTTTAATCGACTGTTTCAGTGTGGTACCACATTACTACGTGATCCAAACCAGAAAAAGCCCAGGATCTGGCCATCAGGTATGAGAAATATGCGAAAGTACGAGCCTGATGAGAGCAAATCCCAGACCTAACCTAGACCTAACATGCGTTATCCTATAAAATATTGATCGAAACCAGGTTTAATTGAATGTTTCAGTGTGGTACCACATTACTGCGTGATCCAATCCAGAAAAAGCCCAGGATCTCTTCAACAAGTATGTGGAAAACGCGAAAGTATGAGCCTGATGAGGGCAAATCCCAGACCTATCCCAGACATAACTTGCGTCATCCTCTAAAATATTGATCGATACCTGGATTAGTTGACTGTTTCAGTGTGGTACCACATTACTATGTGATAGAAACCAGAAAAAAACCCAGGATCTGTTCAACAAGTATGTGAAGAATGCGAAAGTGTGAGTCTCATGAGGGAAAATCTCAGGCCTAACCTAGACCTAACATGCGTTATCCTCTAAAATATTGATCGAAACCAGGTTTAATCGACTGTTTCAGTGTGGTACCACATTACTACGTGATCCAAACCAGAAAAAAAACCCCGGATCCGTTCAAGAAGTATGTGAAGAATGCGAAAGTACGAGTCAGATGAGAGCAAATCCCAGACCTAACCTAGACCTAACATGAATTATTCTCTAAAATATTGATCGAAACCAGGTGGAATGGACTGGTTCAGTGTGGTACCACATTACTACGTGATCCAATCCAGAAAAAGCCCAAGATTTCTTCAACAAGTATGTGAAGAATGCGAAAGTATGAGTCTGATGAGGGAAAATCCCAGGTCTAACCTAGACCTAACATGCGTTATCCTCAAAAATATTGATCGAAACCAGGTTTAATCGACAGTTTTAGTGTGGTACCACTTTGCTACGGGATCCAAACCAGAAAAAGCCCAGAATCTGACCATCAAGTATGAGAAATATGCGAAAGTACGAGCCCGATGAGAGCAAATACCAGACCTAACATAGACCTAACATATTGATCGATTCTTTAAAATATTGATCGAAACCAGGTTTAATGGACTGTTTCAGTGTGGTACCGCATTAGTACGTGATCCAAACCAGAAAAAGCCGGGGATCTGTTCAACAAGTATGTGAAAAACGCGAAAAGATGACCCTGATGAGTGCATATCCCAGACCTATCCCAGACCTAACTTGCGTTATCCTATATAATATTGATCGAAACCAGGTTTAATTGACTGTTTCAGTGTGGTACCACTTTACGACGTGATCCAATGCAGAAAAAACCCTCGATCAGGTCAACATGTATGTTAAAACTGCGAAAGTATGACCCTGACGAGGGCAAATGCCAGACCTATCCTAGACCTAACATGCGTTATCCTCTAAAATATTGATCGAAACCAGGTTTAATTGACTGTTTCAGTGTGGTACCACATTACTACCTGACCCAAACCAGAAAAATCCCAGGATCTGTTCAACAAGTATGTGAAGAATGCGAAAGTATGAGTCTGATGGGGGCAAATCCCAGGCCTAACCTAGACCTAACATGAGTTATCGTCTAAAATATTGTTCGAAACCAGGTTTAATGGACTGTTTCAGTGTGGTACCACATTACTACGTGATCCAGACCAGTGAAAGCCCACAAGCTGGCCAACAAGTTTGAATAAAATGCGAAAGTATGACCCAGATGAGGGCAAATCCTAGTCCTAACCGAGACCTAACATGCGTTATCCTCTAAAATCTTGATGGAAACCAGGTTTCATGGACTGTATCAGTGTGGTACCACATTACTACGTGATCCAAACTAGAATAAACCCAGGATCTGTTCAACAAGTGTGTGAAGAATGGGAAAGTATGAATCTGATGTGGGCAAATCCCTGGCCTAACCTAGACCTAACATGTGTTATCCTCTAAAATATTGACGGAAACCAGATTTAATTGACAGTTTCAGTGTGTTACCACATTAATACGTGATCGAATCCAGAAAAAGCCCAGGATCTAGCCAACAAGTATGAGTAATATGCGAAAGTTTGAGCCCGATGGGGGCAAATCCTAGACCTAACCCAGAGCTAACGTGCGTTATCCTCTAAAATATTTATCAAGACGAGGTTTAATTGACTGCTTCACTGTGGTACCAAATTACTACGTGATCCAAACCAGTGGAAGCCCAGGTTCTGGCCAACGAAAATGAGAAATATGCGAAAGTATGGGCCTGATGAGAGCAAGTCCCAGACCTAACCTAGACCTAGCATGCGTTATCCTGTAAGATATTTATTGACACCGGGATTAATCGACTGTTTCAGTGTGGTACCACATTACCACGTGATCCAAACCAGAAAAAACCCAGGATCTAGCCATGAAGTATGAGAAATATGCGAAAGTATGAGCCTGATGAGGGCGAATCCCAGACCTATCCCAGACCTAACTTGCGTTATCCTCTAAAATATTGATCGAAACCAGGTTTAATCGACTGTTTCAGCGTGGTACCACATTACTACGTGATCCAATCCAGAAATAGCCCAGGATCTAGCCATGAAGTATGAGAAATATGCGAAAGTATGAGCCTGATGAGGGCGAATCCCAGACCTATCCCAGACCTAACTTGCGTTATCCTCTAAAATGTTGATCGAAACCAGGTTTAATCGACTGTTTCAGTGAGGTACCACATTACTACGTGATCCAAACCAGAAAAAACCCAGGATCTGGCCAACATGTATGCGAAAAATGTGTAAGTACGACCCTGATGTGGGCAAATCCCTGGCCTAACCTAGACCTAACATGCGTCATCCTCTAAAATATGGATCGAAACCAGGTTTAATGGACTGTTTCAGTGTGGTACTACATTACTACGTGATCCAGACCAGTGAAAGCCCAGAATCTGGCCGACAAGTTTGAGTAACATGCGAAAGTATGACCCAGATGAGGGCAAATCCTAGACCTAACCAAGACCTAACATGCGTTATCATCTCTAAAATGTTGATCGAAACCAGGTTTAATCGACTGTTTCAGTGTGGTACCACATTACTACGTGATCCAAACCAGAAAAAACCCAGGATCTGGCCAACATGTATGCGAAAAATGTGTAAGTACGACCCTGATGTGGGCAAATCGCTGGCCTAACCTAGACCTAACATGCGTTATCCTCTAAAATATGGATCGAAACCAGGTTTAATGGACTGCTTCAGTGAGGTACTACATTGCTACGTGATCCAGACCAGTGAAAGCCCAGAATCTGGCCAACAAGTATGTGAAGAATACGAAAGTATGAGTCTGATGAGGGCACATCCCAGGCCTAACCTAGACCTAACATGAGATATCGTCTAAAATATTGATCGAAACCAGGTTTAATGGACTGTTTCAGTGTGGTACCACATTACAACGTGATCCAGACCAGTGAAAGCCCAGAATCTGGCCAACAAGATTGAGTAACATGCGAAAGTATGACCCAGATGAGGGCAAATCCTAGACCTAACCGCGACCTAACATGCGTTATCCTCTAAAATATTGATGGAAACCAGGTTTCATGGACTGTATCAGTGTGGTACCACATTACTACGTGATCCAAACTAGAATAAACCCAGGATCTGTTCAACAAGTATGTGAAGAATGGGAAAGTATGAATCTGATGTGGGCAAATCCCTGGCCTAACCTAGACCTAACATGTGTTATCCTCTAAAATATTGACGGAAACCAGATTTAATTGACAGTTTCAGTGTGTTACCACATTAATACGTGATCGAATCCAGAAAAAGCCCAGGATCTAGCCAACAAGTATGAGTAATATGCGAAAGTTTGAGCCCGATGGGGGCAAATCCTAGACCTAACCCAGAGCTAACGTGCGTTATCCTCTAAAATATTTATCAAGACGAGGTTTAATTAACTGCTTCACTGTGGTACCAAATTACTACGTGATCCAAACCAGTGGAAGCCCAGGTTCTGGCCAACGAAAATGAGAAATATGCGAAAGTATGGGCCTGATGAGAGCAAGTCCCAGAACTAACCTAGACCTAGCATGCGTTATCCTGTAAGATATTGATTGACACCGGGATTAATCGACTGTTTCAGTGTGGTACCACATTACCACGTGATCCAAACCAGAAAAAACCCAGGATCTAGCCATGAAGTATGAGAAATATGCGAAAGTATGAGCCTGATGAGGGCGAATCCCAGACCTATCCCAGACCTAACTTGCGTTATCCTCTAAAATATTGATCGAAACCAGGTTTAATCGACTGTTTCAGCGTGGTACCACATTACTACGTGATCCAATCCAGAAATAGCCCAGGATCTAGCCATGAAGTATGAGAAATATGCGAAAGTATGAGCCTGATGAGGGCGAATCCCAGACCTATCCCAGACCTAACTTGCGTTATCCTCTAAAATGTTGATCGAAACCAGGTTTAATCGACTGTTTCAGTGTGGTACCACATTACTACGTGATCCAAACCAGAAAAAGCCCAGGATCTGGCCATCAGGTATGAGAAATATGCGAAAGTACGAGCCTGATGAGAGCAAATCCCAGACCTAACCTAGACCTAACATGCGTTATCCTATAAAATATTGATCGAAACCAGGTTTAATTGAATGTTTCAGTGTGGTACCACATTACTGCGTGATCCAATCCAGAAAAAGCCCAGGATCTCTTCAACAAGTATGTGGAAAACGCGAAAGTATGAGCCTGATGAGGGCAAATCCCAGACCTATCCCAGACATAACTTGCGTCATCCTCTAAAATATTGATCGATACCTGGATTAGTTGACTGTTTCAGTGTGGTACCACATTACTATGTGATAGAAACCAGAAAAAAACCCAGGATCTGTTCAACAAGTATGTGAAGAATGCGAAAGTGTGAGTCTCATGAGGGAAAATCTCAGGCCTAACCTAGACCTAACATGTGTTATCCTCTAAAATATTGATCGAAACCAGGTTTAATCGACTGTTTCAGTGTGGTACCACATTACTACGTGATCCAAACCAGAAAAAAAACCCCGGATCTGTTCAAGAAGTATGTGAAGAATGCGAAAGTACGAGTCAGATGAGAGCAAATCCCAGACCTAACCTAGACCTAACATGAATTATTCTCTAAAATATTGATCGAAACCAGGTGGAATGGACTGGTTCAGTGTGGTACCACATTACTACGTGATCCAATCCAGAAAAAGCCCAAGATTTCTTCAACAAGTATGTGAAGAATGCGAAAGTATGAGTCTGATGAGGGAAAATCCCAGGTCTAACCTAGACCTAACATGCGTTATCCTCAAAAATATTGATCGAAACCAGGTTTAATCGACAGTTTTAGTGTGGTACCACTTTACGACGTGATCCAATGCAGAAAAAACCCTCGATCAGGTCAACATGTATGTTAAAACTGCGAAAGTATGACCCTGACGAGGGCAAATGCCAGACCTATCCTAGACCTAACATGCGTTATCCTCTAAAATATTGATCGAAACCAGGTTTAATTGACTGTTTCAGTGTGGTACCACATTACTACCTGACCCAAACCAGAAAAATCCCAGGATCTGTTCAACAAGTATGTGAAGAATGCGAAAGTATGAGTCTGATGGGGGCAAATCCCAGGCCTAACCTAGACCTAACATGAGTTATCGTCTAAAATATTGTTCGAAACCAGGTTTAATGGACTGTTTCAGTGTGGTACCACATTACTACGTGATCCAGACCAGTGAAAGCCCACAAGCTGGCCAACAAGTTTGAATAAAATGCGAAAGTATGACCCAGATGAGGGCAAATCCTAGTCCTAACCGAGACCTAACATGCGTTATCCTCTAAAATATTGATGGAAACCAGGTTTCATGGACTGTATCAGTGTGGTACCACATTACTACGTGATCCAAACTAGAATAAACCCAGGATCTGTTCAACAAGTGTGTGAAGAATGGGAAAGTATGAATCTGATGTGGGCAAATCCCTGGCCTAACCTAGACCTAACATGTGTTATCCTCTAAAATATTGACGGAAACCAGATTTAATTGACAGTTTCAGTGTGTTACCACATTAATACGTGATCGAATCCAGAAAAAGCCCAGGATCTAGCCAACAAGTATGAGTAATATGCGAAAGTTTGAGCCCGATGGGGGCAAATCCTAGACCTAACCCAGAGCTAACGTGCGTTATCCTCTAAAATATTTATCAAGACGAGGTTTAATTGACTGCTTCACTGTGGTACCAAATTACTACGTGATCCAAACCAGTGGAAGCCCAGGTTCTGGCCAACGAAAATGAGAAATATGCGAAAGTATGGGCCTGATGAGAGCAAGTCCCAGACCTAACCTAGACCTAGCATGCGTTATCCTGTAAGATATTGATTGACACCGGGATTAATCGACTGTTTCAGTGTGGTACCACATTACCACGTGATCCAAACCAGAAAAAACCCTCGATCAGGTCAACATGTATGTTAAAACTGCGAAAGTATGACCCTGACGAGGGCAAATGCCAGACCTATCCTAGACCTAACATGCGTTATCCTCTAAAATATTGATCGAAACCAGGTTTAATCGACTGTTTCAGCGTGGTACCACATTACTACGTGATCCAATCCAGAAATAGCCCAGGATCTAGCCATGAAGTATGAGAAATATGCGAAAGTATGAGCCTGATGAGGGCGAATCCCAGACCTATCCCAGACCTAACTTGCGTTATCCTCTAAAATGTTGATCGAAACCAGGTTTAATCGACTGTTTCAGTGAGGTACCACATTACTACGTGATCCAAACCAGAAAAAACCCAGGATCTGGCCAACATGTATGCGAAAAATGTGTAAGTACGACCCTGATGTGGGCAAATCCCTGGCCTAACCTAGACCTAACATGCGTCATCCTCTAAAATATGGATCGAAACCAGGTTTAATGGACTGTTTCAGTGTGGTACTACATTACTACGTGATCCAGACCAGTGAAAGCCCAGAATCTGGCCAACAAGTTTGAGTAACATGCGAAAGTATGACCCAGATGAGGGCAAATCCTAGACCTAACCAAGACCTAACATGCGTCATCATCTCTAAAATGTTGATCGAAACCAGGTTTAATCGACTGTTTCAGTGTGGTACCACATTACTACGTGATCCAAACCAGAAAAAACCCAGGATCTGGCCAACATGTATGCGAAAAATGTGTAAGTACGACCCTGATGTGGGCAAATCGCTGGCCTAACCTAGACCTAACATGCGTTATCCTCTAAAATATGGATCGAAACCAGGTTTAATGGACTGCTTCAGTGTGGTACTACATTACTACGTGATCCAGACCAGTGAAAGCCCAGAATCTGGCCAACAAGTATGTGAAGAATACGAAAGTATGAGTCTGATGAGGGCACATCCCAGGCCTAACCTAGACCTAACATGAGATATCGTCTAAAATATTGATCGAAACCTGGTTTAATCGACTGTTTCAGTGTGGTACCACGTTACTACGTTATCCATACCAGAAAAAACCCACGATCTGTTCAACAAGTATGTGAAGAATGCGAAAGTATGAGCCTGATGAGAGCAAATCCCAGACCTAACCTAGACCTAACATGAATTATTCTCTAAAATATTGATCGAAACCAGGTGGAATGGACTGGTTCAGTGTGGTACCACATTACTACGTGATCCAATCCAGAAAAAGCCCAAGATTTCTTCAAGAAGTATGTGAAGAATGCGAAAGTATGAGTCTGATGAGGGAAAATCCCAGGTCTAACCTAGACCTAACATGCGTTATCCTCAAAAATATTTATCGAAACCAGGTTTAATCGACAGTTTTAGTGTGGTACCACTTTGCTACGTGATCCAAACCAGAAAAAGCCCAGAATCTGACCATCAAGTATGAGAAATATGCGAAAGTACGAGCCCGATGAGAGCAAATACCAGACCTAACATAGACCTAACATATTGATCGATTCTTTAAAATATTGATCGAAACCAGGTTTAATGGACTGTTTCAGTGTGGTACCGCATTAGTACGTGATCCAAACCTGAAAAAGCCAGGGATCTGTTCAACAAGTATGTGAAAAACGCGAAAAGATGACCCTGATGAGTGCATATCCCAGACCTATACCAGACCTAACTTGCGTTATCCTATATAATATTGATCGAAACCAGGTTTAATTGACTGTTTCAGTGTGGTACCACTTTACGACGTGATCCAATGCAGAAAAAACCCTCGATCAGGTCAACATGTATGTTAAAACTGCGAAAGTATGACCCTGACGAGGGCAAATGCCAGACCTATCCTAGACCTAACATGCGTTATCCTCTAAAATATTGATCGAAACCAGGTTTAATTGACTGTTTCAGTGTGGTACCACATTACTACCTGACCCAAACCAGAAAAATCCCAGGATCTGTTCAACAAGTATGTGAAGAATGCGAAAGTATGAGTCTGATGAGGGCAAATCCCAGGCCTAACCTAGACCTAACATGAGTTATCGTCTAAAATATTGTTCGAAACCAGGTTTAATGGACTGTTTCAGTGTGGTACCACATTACTACGTGATCCAGACCAGTGAAAGCCCAGAAGCTGGCCAACAAGTTTGAATAAAATGCGAAAGTATGACCCAGATGAGGGCAAATCCTAGTCCTAATCGAGACCTAACATGCGTTATCCTCTAAAATATTGGTGGAAACCAGGTTTCATGGACTGTATCAGTGTGGTACCACATTACTACGTGATCCAAACTAGAATAAACCCAGGATCTGTTCAACAAGTATGTGAAGAATGGGAAAGTATGAATCTGATGTGGGCAAATCCCTGGCCTAACCTAGACCTAACATGTGTTATCCTCTAAAATATTGACGGAAACCAGATTTAATTGACAGTTTCAGTGTGTTACCACATTAATACGTGATCGAATCCAGAAAAAGCCCAGGATCTAGCCAACAAGTATGAGTAATATGCGAAAGTTTGAGCCCGATGGGGGCAAATCCTAGACCTAACCCAGAGCTAACGTGCGTTATCCTCTAAAATATTTATCAAGACGAGGTTTAATTGACTGCTTCACTGTGGTACCAAATTACTACGTGATCCAAACCAGTGGAAGCCCAGGTTCTGGCCAACGAAAATGAGAAATATGCGAAAGTATGGGCCTGATGAGAGCAAGTCCCAGACCTAACCTAGACCTAGCATGCGTTATCCTGTAAGATATTGATTGACACCGGGATTAATCGACTGTTTCAGTGTGGTACCACATTACCACGTGATCCAAACCAGAAAAAACCCAGGATCTAGCCATGAAGTATGAGAAATATGCGAAAGTATGAGCCTGATGAGGGCGAATCCCAGACCTATCCCAGACCTAACTTGCGTTATCCTCTAAAATATTGATCGAAACCAGGTTTAATCGACTGTTTCAGCGTGGTACCACATTACTACGTGATCCAGACCAGTGAAAGCCCAGAATCTGGCCAACAAGTTTGAGTAACATGCGAAAGTTTGACCCAGATGAGGGCAAATCCTAGACCTAACCAAGACCTAACATGCGTTATCATCTCTAAAATGTTGATCGAAACCAGGTTTAATCGACTGTTTCAGTGTGGTACCACATTACTACGTGATCCAAACCAGAAAAAACCCAGGATCTGGCCAACATGTATGCGAAAAATGTGTAAGTACGACCCTGATGTGGGCAAATCGCTGGCCTAACCTAGACCTAACATGCGTTATCCTCTAAAATATGGATCGAAACCAGGTTTAATGGACTGCTTCAGTGTGGTACTACATTACTACGTGATCCAGACCAGTGAAAGCCCAGAATCTGGCCAACAAGTATGTGAAGAATACGAAAGTATGAGTCTGATGAGGGCACATCCCAGGCCTAACCTAGACCTAACATGAGATATCGTCTAAAATATTGATCGAAACCAGGTTTAATGGACTGTTTCAGTGTGGTACCACATTACAACGTGATCCAGACCAGTGAAAGCCCAGAATCTGGCCAACAAGATTGAGTAACATGCGAAAGTATGACCCAGATGAGGGCAAATCCTAGACCTAACCGCGACCAAACATGCGTTATCCTCTAAAATATTGATGGAAACCAGGTTTCATGGACTGTATCAGTGTGGTACCACATTACTACGTGAACCAAACTAGAATAAACCCAGGATCTGTTCAACAAGTATGTGAAGAATGCGAAAGTATGAATCTGATGGGGGCAAATCCCAGGCCTAACCTAGACCTAACAAGCGTTATCATCTCAAAAATTGATCGAAACCAGGAAAATCGACTGTTTCAGTGTGGTACCACATTACTACGTGATCCAAACCAGAAAAAAACCCAGGATCTGGCCAACATGTATGCGAAAAATGTGAAAGTGCGACCCTGATGTGGGCAAATCACTGGCCTAACCTAGACCTAACATGCGTTATCCTCTAAAATATTGATCGAAACCAGGTTTAATTGACTCTTTCAGTGTGGTACCACTTTACTACGTGATCCAATCCAGATAAAGCCCAGGATCTCTTCAACAAGTTTGTGAAAAACGCGAAAGTATGACCCTGATGAGAGCAAATCCCAGGCCTAACCTGGACCTAACATGAATTATTCTCTAAAATATTCATCGAAACCAGGTTTAATGGACTGTTTCAGTGTGTTACCACATTAGTACGTGATCTAAAGCAGAAAAAACCCTCGATCATGTCGACATGTATGTTAAAACTGCGAAAGTATGAGCCTGATGCGTGCAAATCCCAGACCTAACCTAGACCTAACATGCGTTATCCTCTAAAATATTGATCGAAACCAGGTTTAACGGACTGTTTCAGTGTGACACAACATTGCTACGTGATACAATCCAGAAAAGATCCCAGGATCTGCTCAACAAGTATGTGAAAAATGCGAAGGTATGAGCCTGATGAGGGCAGATCCCAGACCTATCCAAGACCTAACTTGTGTTATCCTCTAAAATATTGATCGAAACCAGGTTTAATGGACTGTTTCAGTGTGGTACCACTTTGCTACGTGATCCAAAGCAGAAAAAACCCTCGCTCAGGTCAACATGTATGTTAAAACTGCGAAAGGATGACCCCGATGAGGGCAAATCCCTGGCCTAACCTAGACCTAACATGCGTTATCCTCTAAAAAAATTGATCGAAACCAGGTTTAATGGACTGTTTCAGTGTGGTACCACATTACTACGTGATCCAAACCAGAAAAACCCCGGATCTGTTCAACAGGTATGTCAAAAATGCGAAGGTATGGGCCTGATGAGCGCAAATCCTGGACCTATCCCAGACCTAACATGTGTTATGCTCTAAAATATTGATCGAAACCAGGTTTAATTAACTGTTCCTGTGTGGTACCACATTACTACGTGCTCCAAACTAGAAAAAACCCAGGATCTGCTCAACAAGTATGTGAAGAATGCGAAAGTATGAGTCTGATGGTGGCAAATCCCAAGCCTAACCTAGACCTAACATGAGTTATCGTCTAAAATATTGATCGAAACCAGGTTTAATGGACTGTTTCAGTGTGGTACCACATTACTACGTGATCCAGATCAATGAAAGCCCAGAATCTGACCAGCAAGTTTGAGTAACATGCGAAAGTATGACCCAGATGAGGGCAAATCCTAGACCTCACCGAGACCTAACATGCGTTATCCTCAAAAATATTGATCGATACCAGGTTTAATCGACTGTTCCTGTGTGGTACCACATTACTACGTGCTCCAAACTAGAAAAAACCCAGGATCTGTTCAACAACTATGTGAAGATTGCGAAAGTATGAGTCTGATGGTGGCAAATCCCAGGCCTAACCTAGACCTAACATCCGTTATCCTCTAAAATATTGATCGAAACCAGGTTTCATGGACTGTTTCAGTGTGGTACCACATTACTACGTGATCCAAACCAGGAAAAAACCCAGGATCTGTTCAACAAGTATGTGAAGAATGCGAAAGTACGAGCCTGATGAGAGCAAATCCCAGACCTAACCTAGTCCTAACATGAATTATTCTCTAAAATATTGATCGAAACCAGGTTTAATTGACTGTTTTAGTGTGGTACCACTTTGCTACGTGATCCAAAGCAGAAAAAACCCTCGCTCAGGTCAACATGTATGTCAAAACTGCGAAAGGATGACCCCGATGAGGGCAAATCCCTGGCCTAACCTAGACCTAACATGCGTTATCCTCTAAAATATTGATCGAAACCAGGTTTAATGGACTGTTTCAGTGTGGTGCCACATTACTACGTGATCCAAACCAGAAAAACCCAGGATCTGTTCAACAGGTATGTGAAAAATGCGAAGGTATGACCGTGATGAGGGCAAATCCCAGGCCTAACCTAGACCTAACATGCGTTAACCTCTAAGATATTGATCGGAACCAGGATTAATCGACTGTTTCAGTGTGGTACCACATTACTACGTGATCCAAAACAGAAAAAGCCAGGGGTCTGTTCAAGAAGTATGTGAAGAATGCGAATGTATGAGACTGATGAGGGCAAAACCTGGACCTAACCCAGACCTAACATATGTTATCCTCTAAAATGTTGATGGAAACCAGGTTTAATTGACTGTTTCAGTGTGGTACCACATTACGACGTGAACCAAACCAGCAAAATCCAGGGATCTGTTCAACAAGTATGTGAAAAATGCGCAGGTATGAGCCTGATGAGGGCAAATCGCCGGCCTAACCTAGACCAAACATGTGTTATCCTCTAAGATATTGATTGAAACCGGGATTAATCGACTGTTTCAGTGTGGTACCACATTACTACGTGATCCAAACCAGAAAAAACCCAGGCTCTGTTCAACAAGTATGTGAAGAATGCGAATGTATGAGACTGATGAGGGCAAAACCTGGACCTAACCCAGACCTATCATGTGTTATCCTCTAAAATGTTGATCAAAACCAGGTTTAATTAACTGCTTCAGTGTGGCACCACATTACTACGTGATCCAAACCAGAGAAATCCAGGGATCTGTTCAACATGTATGTTAAAACTGCAAAAGTGTGACCCTGATGAGGGCAAATCCCAGACCTAACCTAGACCTAACACGAATTATTCTCTAAAATATTGATCGAAACCAGGTTTAATGGACTGTTTCAGTGTGGTACTACATTACTACGTGATCCAGACCAGTGAAAGCCCAGAATCTGGCCAACAAGTTTGAGTAACATGCGAAAGTATGACCCAGATGAGGGCAAATCCTAGACCTAACCAAGACCTAACATGCGTCATCATCTCTAAAATGTTGATCGAAACCAGGTTTAATCGACTGTTTCAGTGTGGTACCACATTACTACGTGATCCAAACCAGAAAAAACCCAGGATCTGGCCAACATGTATGCGAAAAATGTGTAAGTACGACCCTGATGTGGGCAAATCGCTGGCCTAACCTAGACCTAACATGCGTTATCCTCTAAAATATGGATCGAAACCAGGTTTAATGGACTGCTTCAGTGTGGTACTACATTACTACGTGATCCAGACCAGTGAAAGCCCAGAATCTGGCCAACAAGTATGTGAAGAATACGAAAGTATGAGTCTGATGAGGGCACATCCCAGGCCTAACCTAGACCTAACATGAGATATCGTCTAAAATATTGATCGAAACCTGGTTTAATCGACTGTTTCAGTGTGGTACCACGTTACTACGTTATCCATACCAGAAAAAACCCACGATCTGTTCAACAAGTATGTGAAGAATGCGAAAGTATGAGCCTGATGAGAGCAAATCCCAGACCTAACCTAGACCTAACATGAATTATTCTCTAAAATATTGATCGAAACCAGGTGGAATGGACTGGTTCAGTGTGGTACCACATTACTACGTGATCCAATCCAGAAAAAGCCCAAGATTTCTTCAAGAAGTATGTGAAGAATGCGAAAGTATGAGTCTGATGAGGGAAAATCCCAGGTCTAACCTAGACCTAACATGCGTTATCCTCAAAAATATTGATCGAAACCAGGTTTAATCGACAGTTTTAGTGTGGTACCACTTTGCTACGTGATCCAAACCAGAAAAAGCCCAGAATCTGACCATCAAGTATGAGAAATATGCGAAAGTACGAGCCCGATGAGAGCAAATACCAGACCTAACATAGACCTAACATATTGATCGATTCTTTAAAATATTGATCGAAACCAGGTTTAATGGACTGTTTCAGTGTGGTACCGCATTAGTACGTGATCCAAACCTGAAAAAGCCAGGGATCTGTTCAACAAGTATGTGAAAAACGCGAAAAGATGACCCTGATGAGTGCATATCCCAGACCTATACCAGACCTAACTTGCGTTATCCTATATAATATTGATCGAAACCAGGTTTAATTGACTGTTTCAGTGTGGTACCACTTTACGACGTGATCCAATGCAGAAAAAACCCTCGATCAGGTCAACATGTATGTTAAAACTGCGAAAGTATGACCCTGACGAGGGCAAATGCCAGACCTATCCTAGACCTAACATGCGTTATCCTCTAAAATATTGATCGAAACCAGGTTTAATTGACTGTTTCAGTGTGGTACCACATTACTACCTGACCCAAACCAGAAAAATCCCAGGATCTGTTCAACAAGTATGTGAAGAATGCGAAAGTATGAGTCTGATGAGGGCAAATCCCAGGCCTAACCTAGACCTAACATGAGTTATCGTCTAAAATATTGTTCGAAACCAGGTTTAATGGACTGTTTCAGTGTGGTACCACATTACTACGTGATCCAGACCAGTGAAAGCCCAGAAGCTGGCCAACAAGTTTGAATAAAATGCGAAAGTATGACCCAGATGAGGGCAAATCCTAGTCCTAATCGAGACCTAACATGCGTTATCCTCTAAAATATTGGTGGAAACCAGGTTTCATGGACTGTATCAGTGTGGTACCACATTACTACGTGATCCAAACTAGAATAAACCCAGGATCTGTTCAACAAGTATGTGAAGAATGGGAAAGTATGAATCTGATGTGGGCAAATCCCTGGCCTAACCTAGACCTAACATGTGTTATCCTCTAAAATATTGACGGAAACCAGATTTAATTGACAGTTTCAGTGTGTTACCACATTAATACGTGATCGAATCCAGAAAAAGCCCAGGATCTAGCCAACAAGTATGAGTAATATGCGAAAGTTTGAGCCCGATGGGGGCAAATCCTAGACCTAACCCAGAGCTAACGTGCGTTATCCTCTAAAATATTTATCAAGACGAGGTTTAATTGACTGCTTCACTGTGGTACCAAATTACTACGTGATCCAAACCAGTGGAAGCCCAGGTTCTGGCCAACGAAAATGAGAAATATGCGAAAGTATGGGCCTGATGAGAGCAAGTCCCAGACCTAACCTAGACCTAGCATGCGTTATCCTGTAAGATATTGATTGACACCGGGATTAATCGACTGTTTCAGTGTGGTACCACATTACCACGTGATCCAAACCAGAAAAAACCCAGGATCTAGCCATGAAGTATGAGAAATATGCGAAAGTATGAGCCTGATGAGGGCGAATCCCAGACCTATCCCAGACCTAACTTGCGTTATCCTCTAAAATATTGATCGAAACCAGGTTTAATCGACTGTTTCAGCGTGGTACCACATTACTACGTGATCCAGACCAGTGAAAGCCCAGAATCTGGCCAACAAGTTTGAGTAACATGCGAAAGTTTGACCCAGATGAGGGCAAATCCTAGACCTAACCAAGACCTAACATGCGTTATCATCTCTAAAATGTTGATCGAAACCAGGTTTAATCGACTGTTTCAGTGTGGTACCACATTACTACGTGATCCAAACCAGAAAAAACCCAGGATCTGGCCAACATGTATGCGAAAAATGTGTAAGTACGACCCTGATGTGGGCAAATCGCTGGCCTAACCTAGACCTAACATGCGTTATCCTCTAAAATATGGATCGAAACCAGGTTTAATGGACTGCTTCAGTGTGGTACTACATTACTACGTGATCCAGACCAGTGAAAGCCCAGAATCTGGCCAACAAGTATGTGAAGAATACGAAAGTATGAGTCTGATGAGGGCACATCCCAGGCCTAACCTAGACCTAACATGAGATATCGTCTAAAATATTGATCGAAACCAGGTTTAATGGACTGTTTCAGTGTGGTACCACATTACAACGTGATCCAGACCAGTGAAAGCCCAGAATCTGGCCAACAAGATTGAGTAACATGCGAAAGTATGACCCAGATGAGGGCAAATCCTAGACCTAACCGCGACCAAACATGCGTTATCCTCTAAAATATTGATGGAAACCAGGTTTCATGGACTGTATCAGTGTGGTACCACATTACTACGTGAACCAAACTAGAATAAACCCAGGATCTGTTCAACAAGTATGTGAAGAATGCGAAAGTATGAATCTGATGGGGGCAAATCCCAGGCCTAACCTAGACCTAACAAGCGTTATCATCTCAAAAATTGATCGAAACCAGGAAAATCGACTGTTTCAGTGTGGTACCACATTACTACGTGATCCAAACCAGAAAAAAACCCAGGATCTGGCCAACATGTATGCGAAAAATGTGAAAGTGCGACCCTGATGTGGGCAAATCACTGGCCTAACCTAGACCTAACATGCGTTATCCTCTAAAATATTGATCGAAACCAGGTTTAATTGACTCTTTCAGTGTGGTACCACTTTACTACGTGATCCAATCCAGATAAAGCCCAGGATCTCTTCAACAAGTTTGTGAAAAACGCGAAAGTATGACCCTGATGAGAGCAAATCCCAGGCCTAACCTGGACCTAACATGAATTATTCTCTAAAATATTCATCGAAACCAGGTTTAATGGACTGTTTCAGTGTGTTACCACATTAGTACGTGATCTAAAGCAGAAAAAACCCTCGATCATGTCGACATGTATGTTAAAACTGCGAAAGTATGAGCCTGATGCGTGCAAATCCCAGACCTAACCTAGACCTAACATGCGTTATCCTCTAAAATATTGATCGAAACCAGGTTTAACGGACTGTTTCAGTGTGACACAACATTGCTACGTGATACAATCCAGAAAAGATCCCAGGATCTGCTCAACAAGTATGTGAAAAATGCGAAGGTATGAGCCTGATGAGGGCAGATCCCAGACCTATCCAAGACCTAACTTGTGTTATCCTCTAAAATATTGATCGAAACCAGGTTTAATGGACTGTTTCAGTGTGGTACCACTTTGCTACGTGATCCAAAGCAGAAAAAACCCTCGCTCAGGTCAACATGTATGTTAAAACTGCGAAAGGATGACCCCGATGAGGGCAAATCCCTGGCCTAACCTAGACCTAACATGCGTTATCCTCTAAAAAAATTGATCGAAACCAGGTTTAATGGACTGTTTCAGTGTGGTACCACATTACTACGTGATCCAAACCAGAAAAACCCCGGATCTGTTCAACAGGTATGTCAAAAATGCGAAGGTATGGGCCTGATGAGCGCAAATCCTGGACCTATCCCAGACCTAACATGTGTTATGCTCTAAAATATTGATCGAAACCAGGTTTAATTAACTGTTCCTGTGTGGTACCACATTACTACGTGCTCCAAACTAGAAAAAACCCAGGATCTGCTCAACAAGTATGTGAAGAATGCGAAAGTATGAGTCTGATGGTGGCAAATCCCAAGCCTAACCTAGACCTAACATGAGTTATCGTCTAAAATATTGATCGAAACCAGGTTTAATGGACTGTTTCAGTGTGGTACCACATTACTACGTGATCCAGATCAATGAAAGCCCAGAATCTGACCAGCAAGTTTGAGTAACATGCGAAAGTATGACCCAGATGAGGGCAAATCCTAGACCTCACCGAGACCTAACATGCGTTATCCTCAAAAATATTGATCGATACCAGGTTTAATCGACTGTTCCTGTGTGGTACCACATTACTACGTGCTCCAAACTAGAAAAAACCCAGGATCTGTTCAACAACTATGTGAAGATTGCGAAAGTATGAGTCTGATGGTGGCAAATCCCAGGCCTAACCTAGACCTAACATCCGTTATCCTCTAAAATATTGATCGAAACCAGGTTTCATGGACTGTTTCAGTGTGGTACCACATTACTACGTGATCCAAACCAGGAAAAAACCCAGGATCTGTTCAACAAGTATGTGAAGAATGCGAAAGTACGAGCCTGATGAGAGCAAATCCCAGACCTAACCTAGTCCTAACATGAATTATTCTCTAAAATATTGATCGAAACCAGGTTTAATTGACTGTTTTAGTGTGGTACCACTTTGCTACGTGATCCAAAGCAGAAAAAACCCTCGCTCAGGTCAACATGTATGTCAAAACTGCGAAAGGATGACCCCGATGAGGGCAAATCCCTGGCCTAACCTAGACCTAACATGCGTTATCCTCTAAAATATTGATCGAAACCAGGTTTAATGGACTGTTTCAGTGTGGTGCCACATTACTACGTGATCCAAACCAGAAAAACCCAGGATCTGTTCAACAGGTATGTGAAAAATGCGAAGGTATGACCGTGATGAGGGCAAATCCCAGGCCTAACCTAGACCTAACATGCGTTAACCTCTAAGATATTGATCGGAACCAGGATTAATCGACTGTTTCAGTGTGGTACCACATTACTACGTGATCCAAAACAGAAAAAGCCAGGGGTCTGTTCAAGAAGTATGTGAAGAATGCGAATGTATGAGACTGATGAGGGCAAAACCTGGACCTAACCCAGACCTAACATATGTTATCCTCTAAAATGTTGATGGAAACCAGGTTTAATTGACTGTTTCAGTGTGGTACCACATTACGACGTGAACCAAACCAGCAAAATCCAGGGATCTGTTCAACAAGTATGTGAAAAATGCGCAGGTATGAGCCTGATGAGGGCAAATCGCCGGCCTAACCTAGACCAAACATGTGTTATCCTCTAAGATATTGATTGAAACCGGGATTAATCGACTGTTTCAGTGTGGTACCACATTACTACGTGATCCAAACCAGAAAAAACCCAGGCTCTGTTCAACAAGTATGTGAAGAATGCGAATGTATGAGACTGATGAGGGCAAAACCTGGACCTAACCCAGACCTATCATGTGTTATCCTCTAAAATGTTGATCAAAACCAGGTTTAATTAACTGCTTCAGTGTGGCACCACATTACTACGTGATCCAAACCAGAGAAATCCAGGGATCTGTTCAACATGTATGTTAAAACTGCAAAAGTGTGACCCTGATGAGGGCAAATCCCAGACCTAACCTAGACCTAACACGAATTATTCTCTAAAATATTGATCGAAACCAGGTTTAATGGATTGTTTCAGTGTGGTAACACATTACTACGTGATCCAAACCAGAAAAAACCGAGATCTGTTCAACAAGTATGTGAAAAACGCGAAAGTATGAGCCTGATGAGGGCGTATCCCAGACTTATCCCAGACCTAACTTGCGTTATCCTCTAAAATATTGATCGAAACCAGGTTTACTTTGCTGTTTCAGTGTGGTAACACATTACTACGTGATCCAAACCAGAAATAGCCTAGGATCTAGCCATGAAGTATGAAAAATATGCGAAAGTATGAGCCTGAAGAGGGCGAATCCCAGACCTATGCCAGACCTAACTTGCGTTATCCTCTAAAATATTGATCGAAACCAGGTTTAATTGACTGTTTCAGCGTGGTACCACAATACTACGTGATACAATCCAGAAATAGCCCAGGATCTAGCCATGATGTATGAGAAAGATGCGAAAGTATGAGCAGGATGAGGGCAAATTCTAGACCTGACCCAGACCTAACATGCGTTATCCTCTAAAATATTTATCAAGACCAGGTTTAATTGAATGTTTCAGTGTGGTACCACATTACTACGTGAACCAGACCAGAAAAAACCCAGGATCCGTTCAACAAGTATGTGAAGAATGCGAAAGTATGAGTCTGATGAGTGAAAATCCCGGTCCTAACGTAGACTGAACATGAATTATTCTCTAAAATATTGATCGAAACCAGGTTTAATGGACTGTTTCAGTGTGGTACCACATTACTATGTGATCCAAACCAGAAAATAACACAGGATCTGTTCAACCAGTATGTGAAGAAAGCGAAAGTATGAGTCTGATGAGGGCTAATCCCAGACCTATCCCAGACCTATCCCAGACCTAACTTGCGTTGTCCTCTAAAATATTCATCGAAACCAGGTTTAATGGACTGTTTCAGTGTGGTACCACATTACTACGTGATCCAAACCAGAGAATAACCCAGGATCTGTTCAACGAGTATGTGAAGTGTGCGAAAGTATGAGTCTGATGGGGTCAAATCCCAGACCTATCCGAGACCTAACTTGCGTTATCCTGTAAAATATTGATCGAAACCAGGTTGAATTGAATGTTTTAGTGTGGTACCACATTACTACGTGATCCAAAGCAGAAAAAACCCTGGATTAGGTCAACATGTATGTTAAAACTGCGAAAGTATGAGCATGATGAGCGCAAATCCCAAACCTATCCCAGACATAACTTGCGTTATCCTCTAAAATATTGATCGAAACCAGGATGAATTGACTGTCTTAGTGTGGTACCACATTACTACGTGATCCAAAGCAGAAAAAACCCTGGATTAGGTCAACATGTATGTTAAAACTGCGAAAGTATGACCCTGATGAGGCCAAATCCCAGACCTATCCCAGACCTAACTTGCGTTATCCTCTAAAATATTTATCCTGACCAGTTTTCATTGAATGTTTCAGTGTGGTACCACATTACTACGTGATCCAATCCAAAAAAAACCCAGGATCCGTTCAACAAGTATGTGAAGAATGCGAAAGTATGATTCTGATGAGTGAAAATCCCAGGCCTAACCTAGACCTAACATGCGTTATACTCTAAAATATTGATCGAAACCTGGTTTAATCGACTGTTTCAGTGTGGTACCACATTACTACGTGATCCAAACCAGAAAAAACCCAGGATCTGTTCAACATGTATGAGAAATATGCGAAAGAATGAGCCCGATGAGAGCAAATCCCAGACCTAACCTAGACCTAACATGAATTATTCTTTAAAATATTGATCGAAACCAGGTTTAATCGACTGTTTCAGTGTGGTCCCACATTACTACGTGATCCAAACCAGAAAAAACCCAGGATCCGTTCAACAAGTATGTGAAGAATGCGAAAGTATGAGTCTGATGAGTGAAAATCCCAGGCCTAACCTAGACCTAACATGCGTTATCTTCTAAAATATTGATCGAAACCAGGTTTAATTGACTGTTTCAGCGTGGTACCACAATACTACGTGATACAATCCAGAAATAGCCCAGGATCTAGCCATGATGTATGAGAAAGATGCGAAAGTATGAGCATGATGAGGGCAAATTCTAGACCTGACCCAGACCTAACATGCGTTATCCTCTAAAATATTTATCAAGACCAGGTTTAATTGAATGTTTCAGTGTGGTACCACATTACTACGTGAACCAGACCAGAAAAAACCCAGGATCCGTGCAACAAGTGTGTGAAGAATGCGAAAGTATGAGTCTGATGAGAGAAAATCCCGGACCAAACCAAGACCGAACATGAATTATTCTCTAAAATATTGATCGAAACCAGGTTTAATTGATTGTTTCAGTGTGGTCCCACATTACTACGTGATCCAAACCAGAAAAAACCCAGGATCTGTTCAACAAGTATGTGAAAAACGTGAAAGTATGAGCCTGATGAGGGCGAATCCCAGACCTATGCTAGACCTAACTTGCGTTATCCTCTAAAATATTGATCGAAACCAGGTTTAATTGACTGTTTTAGCGTGGTACCACAGTACTACGTGATACAATCCAGAAACAGCCCAGGATCTAGCCATGAAGTATGAGAGATATGCGAAAGTATGAGCCTGCTGAGGGCAAATCCTAGACCTAACCCAAGCCTAACATGCGTTATCCTCTAAAATATTTATCAAGACCAGGTTTAATTGATCGTTTCAGTGTGGTCCCACATTACAACGTGATCCAAACCAGAAAAAACCCAGGATCCGTTCAACAAGTATGTGAAGAATGCGAAAGTATGAGTCTGATGAGTGAAAATCCCAGGCGTAACCTAGACCTAACATGCGTTATCCTCAAAAATATTGATCGAAACCTGGTTTAATCGACTGTTTCAGTGTGGTACCACATTACTATGTGATCCAAACCAGAAAATAACCCAGGATCTGGTCAACGAGTATGTGAAGTGTGCGAAAGTATGAGTCTGATGAGGGCAAATCCCATACCTATCCCAGACCTAACATGCGTTATCCTCTAAAATATTTATCAAGACCAGGTTTAATTGATTGTTTCAGTGTGGACCCACATTACTACGTGATCCAAACCAGAAAAAACCCAGCATCCGTTCAACAAGTATGTGCAGAATGCGAAAGTATGAGTCTGATGAGTGAAAATCCCAGGCCTGACCTAGACCTAACATGCGTTATCCTCTATAATATTGAGCGAAACCAGGTTTAATGGGCTGTTTCAGTGTGGTACCACACTACTACGGGATCCAAACCAGAAAAAACCCAGGATCTGTTCAACAAGTATGTGAAGTGTGCGAAAGTATGAGTCTGATGAGGTCAAATCCCAGACCTATCCCAGACCTAACCTGCGTTATCCTCTAAAATATTGATCGAAACCAGGTTTAATCGACTGTTTCAGCGTGGTACCACATTACTACGTGATACAATCCAGAAATAGCCCAGGATCTAGCCATGATGTATGAGAAAGATGCGAAAGTATGAGCCTGATGAGGGCAAATCCTAGACGTAACCCAGACCTAACATGCGTTATCCTCTAAAATATTTATCAAGACCAGGTTTAATTGAATGTTCAGTGTGGTACCACATTACTACGTGATCCAAACCAGAAGAAACCCAGGATCCGTTCAACAAGTATGTGAAGAATGCGAATGTATGAGTCTGATCAGTGAAAATCTCAGGCCTTACCTAGACCTAACTTGCGTTGTCCTCTATAATATTGATGGAAACCAGGTTTCATTGACTGTTTCAGTGTGGTACTACATTACTACGTGATGCAATCCAGAAAAGGCCCATGATCCGTTCAACAAGTATGTGAAGAAAGCGAAAGTATGAGTCTGATGAGGGCTAATCCCAGACCTATCCCAGACCTAACATGCGTTATCCTCAAAAATATTGATCGAAACCAGGTTTAATCGACTGTTTCAGTGTGGTACCACATTACTACGTGATCCAAACTAGAAAAAAATCCAGGATCTCGTCAACGAGTATGTGAAGTGTGCGAAAGTATGAATCTGATGAGGGCTAATCCCAGACCTATCCCAGACCTAACATGCGTTATCCTCTAAAATATTTATCAAGACCAGGTTTAATTGAATGTTTCAGTGTGCTACCACATTACTACGTGACCCAAATCAGAAAAAACCCAGGATCTGTTCGACAAGTATGTGAAAAACGCGAAACAGTGAGCCTGTTGAGGGCAAATCTTAGACCTAACCTTGACCTAACGTGCGTTATCCTCTAAAATATTGATCGAAACCAGGTTTAATCGACTGTTTCAGTGTGGTACCACATTACTACGTGATCCAAACTAGAAAAAAACCCAGGATCTCGTCAACGAGTATGTGAAGTGTGCGAAAGTATGAGTCTGATGAGGGCTAATCCCAGACCTATCCCAGACCTGACATGCGTTATCCTCTAAAATATTTATCAAGACCAGGTTTCATTGAATGTTTCAGTGTGGTACCACTTTACTACGTGATCCAATCCAGAAATAGCCCAGGATCTAGCCATGAAGTATGAGAAATATGCGAAAGTATGAGCCTGATGAGGGCAAATCCTAGACCTAACCCAGACCGAACATGCGTTATTCTCTAAAATATTTATCGAGACCAGGTTTAATTGAATGTTTCAGTGTGGTACCACATTTCTACATGTACCGAACCAGAAAAAACCCAGGATCCGTTCAACAAGTATGTGAAAAACGCGAAAGTATGAGCCTGATGAGGGCGAATCCCAGACCTATGCCAGACCTAACTTGCGTTATCCTCTAAAATATTGATCGAAACCAGGTTTAATTGACTGTTTCAGCGTGGTACCACATTACTACGTGATACAATCCAGAAACAGCCCAGGATCTAGCCATGAAGTATGAGAGATATGCGAAAGTATGAGCCAGCTGAGGGCAAATCCTAGACCTAACCCAAACCTAACATGCGTTATCCTCTAAAATATTTATCAAGACCAGGTTTAATTGATTGTTTCAGTGTAGACCCACATTACTACGTGATCCCAACCAGAAAAAACCCAGGATCCGTTCAACAAGTATGTGAAGAATGCGAAAGTATGAGTCTGATGAGTGAAAATCCCAGGCCTGACCTAGACCTAACATGAGTTATCGTCTAAAATATTGATCGAAACCAGGTTTAATGGACTGTTTCAGTGTGGTACCACATTACTACGTGATCCAGATCAATGAAAGCCCAGAATCTGACCAGCAAGTTTGAGTAACATGCGAAAGTATGACCCAGATGAGGGCAAATCCTAGACCTCACCGAGACCTAACATGCGTTATCCTCAAAAATATTGATCGATACCAGGTTTAATCGACTGTTCCTGTGTGGTACCACATTACTACGTGCTCCAAACTAGAAAAAACCCAGGATCTGTTCAACAACTATGTGAAGATTGCGAAAGTATGAGTCTGATGGTGGCAAATCCCAGGCCTAACCTAGACCTAACATCCGTTATCCTCTAAAATATTGATCGAAACCAGGTTTCATGGACTGTTTCAGTGTGGTACCACATTACTACGTGATCCAAACCAGGAAAAAACCCAGGATCTGTTCAACAAGTATGTGAAGAATGCGAAAGTACGAGCCTGATGAGAGCAAATCCCAGACCTAACCTAGTCCTAACATGAATTATTCTCTAAAATATTGATCGAAACCAGGTTTAATTGACTGTTTTAGTGTGGTACCACTTTGCTACGTGATCCAAAGCAGAAAAAACCCTCGCTCAGGTCAACATGTATGTCAAAACTGCGAAAGGATGACCCCGATGAGGGCAAATCCCTGGCCTAACCTAGACCTAACATGCGTTATCCTCTAAAATATTGATCGAAACCAGGTTTAATGGACTGTTTCAGTGTGGTGCCACATTACTACGTGATCCAAACCAGAAAAACCCAGGATCTGTTCAACAGGTATGTGAAAAATGCGAAGGTATGACCGTGATGAGGGCAAATCCCAGGCCTAACCTAGACCTAACATGCGTTAACCTCTAAGATATTGATCGGAACCAGGATTAATCGACTGTTTCAGTGTGGTACCACATTACTACGTGATCCAAAACAGAAAAAGCCAGGGGTCTGTTCAAGAAGTATGTGAAGAATGCGAATGTATGAGACTGATGAGGGCAAAACCTGGACCTAACCCAGACCTAACATATGTTATCCTCTAAAATGTTGATGGAAACCAGGTTTAATTGACTGTTTCAGTGTGGTACCACATTACGACGTGAACCAAACCAGCAAAATCCAGGGATCTGTTCAACAAGTATGTGAAAAATGCGCAGGTATGAGCCTGATGAGGGCAAATCGCCGGCCTAACCTAGACCAAACATGTGTTATCCTCTAAGATATTGATTGAAACCGGGATTAATCGACTGTTTCAGTGTGGTACCACATTACTACGTGATCCAAACCAGAAAAAACCCAGGCTCTGTTCAACAAGTATGTGAAGAATGCGAATGTATGAGACTGATGAGGGCAAAACCTGGACCTAACCCAGACCTATCATGTGTTATCCTCTAAAATGTTGATCAAAACCAGGTTTAATTAACTGCTTCAGTGTGGCACCACATTACTACGTGATCCAAACCAGAGAAATCCAGGGATCTGTTCAACATGTATGTTAAAACTGCAAAAGTGTGACCCTGATGAGGGCAAATCCCAGACCTAACCTAGACCTAACACGAATTATTCTCTAAAATATTGATCGAAACCAGGTTTAATGGATTGTTTCAGTGTGGTAACACATTACTACGTGATCCAAACCAGAAAAAACCGAGATCTGTTCAACAAGTATGTGAAAAACGCGAAAGTATGAGCCTGATGAGGGCGTATCCCAGACTTATCCCAGACCTAACTTGCGTTATCCTCTAAAATATTGATCGAAACCAGGTTTACTTTGCTGTTTCAGTGTGGTAACACATTACTACGTGATCCAAACCAGAAATAGCCTAGGATCTAGCCATGAAGTATGAAAAATATGCGAAAGTATGAGCCTGAAGAGGGCGAATCCCAGACCTATGCCAGACCTAACTTGCGTTATCCTCTAAAATATTGATCGAAACCAGGTTTAATTGACTGTTTCAGCGTGGTACCACAATACTACGTGATACAATCCAGAAATAGCCCAGGATCTAGCCATGATGTATGAGAAAGATGCGAAAGTATGAGCAGGATGAGGGCAAATTCTAGACCTGACCCAGACCTAACATGCGTTATCCTCTAAAATATTTATCAAGACCAGGTTTAATTGAATGTTTCAGTGTGGTACCACATTACTACGTGAACCAGACCAGAAAAAACCCAGGATCCGTTCAACAAGTATGTGAAGAATGCGAAAGTATGAGTCTGATGAGTGAAAATCCCGGTCCTAACGTAGACTGAACATGAATTATTCTCTAAAATATTGATCGAAACCAGGTTTAATGGACTGTTTCAGTGTGGTACCACATTACTATGTGATCCAAACCAGAAAATAACACAGGATCTGTTCAACCAGTATGTGAAGAAAGCGAAAGTATGAGTCTGATGAGGGCTAATCCCAGACCTATCCCAGACCTATCCCAGACCTAACTTGCGTTGTCCTCTAAAATATTCATCGAAACCAGGTTTAATGGACTGTTTCAGTGTGGTACCACATTACTACGTGATCCAAACCAGAGAATAACCCAGGATCTGTTCAACGAGTATGTGAAGTGTGCGAAAGTATGAGTCTGATGGGGTCAAATCCCAGACCTATCCGAGACCTAACTTGCGTTATCCTGTAAAATATTGATCGAAACCAGGTTGAATTGAATGTTTTAGTGTGGTACCACATTACTACGTGATCCAAAGCAGAAAAAACCCTGGATTAGGTCAACATGTATGTTAAAACTGCGAAAGTATGAGCATGATGAGCGCAAATCCCAAACCTATCCCAGACATAACTTGCGTTATCCTCTAAAATATTGATCGAAACCAGGATGAATTGACTGTCTTAGTGTGGTACCACATTACTACGTGATCCAAAGCAGAAAAAACCCTGGATTAGGTCAACATGTATGTTAAAACTGCGAAAGTATGACCCTGATGAGGCCAAATCCCAGACCTATCCCAGACCTAACTTGCGTTATCCTCTAAAATATTTATCCTGACCAGTTTTCATTGAATGTTTCAGTGTGGTACCACATTACTACGTGATCCAATCCAAAAAAAACCCAGGATCTGTTCAACATGTATGAGAAATATGCGAAAGAATGAGCCCGATGAGAGCAAATCCCAGACCTAACCTAGACCTAACATGAATTATTCTTTAAAATATTGATCGAAACCAGGTTTAATCGACTGTTTCAGTGTGGTCCCACATTACTACGTGATCCAAACCAGAAAAAACCCAGGATCCGTTCAACAAGTATGTGAAGAATGCGAAAGTATGAGTCTGATGAGTGAAAATCCCAGGCCTAACCTAGACCTAACATGCGTTATCTTCTAAAATATTGATCGAAACCAGGTTTAATTGACTGTTTCAGCGTGGTACCACAATACTACGTGATACAATCCAGAAATAGCCCAGGATCTAGCCATGATGTATGAGAAAGATGCGAAAGTATGAGCATGATGAGGGCAAATTCTAGACCTGACCCAGACCTAACATGCGTTATCCTCTAAAATATTTATCAAGACCAGGTTTAATTGAATGTTTCAGTGTGGTACCACATTACTACGTGAACCAGACCAGAAAAAACCCAGGATCCGTGCAACAAGTGTGTGAAGAATGCGAAAGTATGAGTCTGATGAGAGAAAATCCCGGACCAAACCAAGACCGAACATGAATTATTCTCTAAAATATTGATCGAAACCAGGTTTAATTGATTGTTTCAGTGTGGTCCCACATTACTACGTGATCCAAACCAGAAAAAACCCAGGATCTGTTCAACAAGTATGTGAAAAACGTGAAAGTATGAGCCTGATGAGGGCGAATCCCAGACCTATGCTAGACCTAACTTGCGTTATCCTCTAAAATATTGATCGAAACCAGGTTTAATTGACTGTTTTAGCGTGGTACCACAGTACTACGTGATACAATCCAGAAACAGCCCAGGATCTAGCCATGAAGTATGAGAGATATGCGAAAGTATGAGCCTGCTGAGGGCAAATCCTAGACCTAACCCAAGCCTAACATGCGTTATCCTCTAAAATATTTATCAAGACCAGGTTTAATTGATCGTTTCAGTGTGGTCCCACATTACAACGTGATCCAAACCAGAAAAAACCCAGGATCCGTTCAACAAGTATGTGAAGAATGCGAAAGTATGAGTCTGATGAGTGAAAATCCCAGGCGTAACCTAGACCTAACATGCGTTATCCTCAAAAATATTGATCGAAACCTGGTTTAATCGACTGTTTCAGTGTGGTACCACATTACTATGTGATCCAAACCAGAAAATAACCCAGGATCTGGTCAACGAGTATGTGAAGTGTGCGAAAGTATGAGTCTGATGAGGGCAAATCCCATACCTATCCCAGACCTAACATGCGTTATCCTCTAAAATATTTATCAAGACCAGGTTTAATTGATTGTTTCAGTGTGGACCCACATTACTACGTGATCCAAACCAGAAAAAACCCAGCATCCGTTCAACAAGTATGTGCAGAATGCGAAAGTATGAGTCTGATGAGTGAAAATCCCAGGCCTGACCTAGACCTAACATGCGTTATCCTCTATAATATTGAGCGAAACCAGGTTTAATGGGCTGTTTCAGTGTGGTACCACACTACTACGGGATCCAAACCAGAAAAAACCCAGGATCTGTTCAACAAGTATGTGAAGTGTGCGAAAGTATGAGTCTGATGAGGTCAAATCCCAGACCTATCCCAGACCTAACCTGCGTTATCCTCTAAAATATTGATCGAAACCAGGTTTAATCGACTGTTTCAGCGTGGTACCACATTACTACGTGATACAATCCAGAAATAGCCCAGGATCTAGCCATGATGTATGAGAAAGATGCGAAAGTATGAGCCTGATGAGGGCAAATCCTAGACGTAACCCAGACCTAACATGCGTTATCCTCTAAAATATTTATCAAGACCAGGTTTAATTGAATGTTCAGTGTGGTACCACATTACTACGTGATCCAAACCAGAAGAAACCCAGGATCCGTTCAACAAGTATGTGAAGAATGCGAATGTATGAGTCTGATCAGTGAAAATCTCAGGCCTTACCTAGACCTAACTTGCGTTGTCCTCTATAATATTGATGGAAACCAGGTTTCATTGACTGTTTCAGTGTGGTACTACATTACTACGTGATGCAATCCAGAAAAGGCCCATGATCCGTTCAACAAGTATGTGAAGAAAGCGAAAGTATGAGTCTGATGAGGGCTAATCCCAGACCTATCCCAGACCTAACATGCGTTATCCTCAAAAATATTGATCGAAACCAGGTTTAATCGACTGTTTCAGTGTGGTACCACATTACTACGTGATCCAAACTAGAAAAAAATCCAGGATCTCGTCAACGAGTATGTGAAGTGTGCGAAAGTATGAGTCTGATGAGGGCTAATCCCAGACCTATCCCAGACCTAACATGCGTTATCCTCTAAAATATTTATCAAGACCAGGTTTAATTGAATGTTTCAGTGTGCTACCACATTACTACGTGACCCAAATCAGAAAAAACCCAGGATCTGTTCGACAAGTATGTGAAAAACGCGAAACAGTGAGCCTGTTGAGGGCAAATCTTAGACCTAACCTTGACCTAACGTGCGTTATCCTCTAAAATATTGATCGAAACCAGGTTTAATCGACTGTTTCAGTGTGGTACCACATTACTACGTGATCCAAACTAGAAAAAAACCCAGGATCTCGTCAACGAGTATGTGAAGTGTGCGAAAGTATGAGTCTGATGAGGGCTAATCCCAGACCTATCCCAGACCTGACATGCGTTATCCTCTAAAATATTTATCAAGACCAGGTTTCATTGAATGTTTCAGTGTGGTACCACTTTACTACGTGATCCAATCCAGAAATAGCCCAGGATCTAGCCATGAAGTATGAGAAATATGCGAAAGTATGAGCCTGATGAGGGCAAATCCTAGACCTAACCCAGACCGAACATGCGTTATTCTCTAAAATATTTATCGAGACCAGGTTTAATTGAATGTTTCAGTGTGGTACCACATTTCTACATGTACCGAACCAGAAAAAACCCAGGATCCGTTCAACAAGTATGTGAAAAACGCGAAAGTATGAGCCTGATGAGGGCGAATCCCAGACCTATGCCAGACCTAACTTGCGTTATCCTCTAAAATATTGATCGAAACCAGGTTTAATTGACTGTTTCAGCGTGGTACCACATTACTACGTGATACAATCCAGAAACAGCCCAGGATCTAGCCATGAAGTATGAGAGATATGCGAAAGTATGAGCCAGCTGAGGGCAAATCCTAGACCTAACCCAAACCTAACATGCGTTATCCTCTAAAATATTTATCAAGACCAGGTTTAATTGATTGTTTCAGTGTAGACCCACATTACTACGTGATCCAAACCAGAAAAAACCCAGGATCCGTTCAACAAGTATGTGAAGAATGCGAAAGTATGAGTCTGATGAGTGAAAATCCCAGGCCTGACCTAGACCTAACGTGCGTTATCCTCTAAAATATTAAGCGAAACCAGGTTTAATGGACTGTTTCAGTGTGGTACCACACTACTACGGGATCCAAACCAGAAAAAACCCAGGATCTGTTCAACGAGTATGGGAAGTGTGCGAAAGTATGAGTCTGATGAGGGCAAATCCCAGACCTATCCCAGACCTAACATGCGTTATCCTCTAAAATATTTATCAAGACCAGGTTTAATTGATTGTTTCAGTGTGGACCCACATTACTACGTGATCCAAACCAGAAAAAACCCAGGATCCGTTCAACGGGTATGTGAAGAATGCGAAAGTATGAGTCTGATGAGTGAAAATCCCAGGCCTAACCTAGACCTAACATGCGTTATCCTAAAAAATATTGATCGAAACCTGGTTTAATCGACTGTTTCAGTGTGGTACCACATTACTATGTGATCCAAACCAGAAAGTAACCCAGGATCTGTTCAACGAGTATGTGAAGTGTGCGAAAGTATGAGTCTGATGAGGTCAAATCCCAGAACAATCCCAGACTTAACTTGCGTTATCCTCTAAAATATTGATCGAAACCATGTTTAATCGACTGTTTCAGTGTGGTGCCACATTACGACGTGATCCAAACCAGAAAAAACCCAGGATCAGTTCAACAGGTATGAGAAGAATGCGAAAGTATGAGTCTGATGAGTGAAAATCCCAGGGCTAACCTAGACCTAACATGCGTTATCCTCTAAAATATTGATCCAAACCAGGTTTAATGGACTGTTTCAGTGTGGTACCACACTACTACGTGATACAAACCAGAAAAAACCCAGGATCTGTTCAACAAGTATGTGAAAAACGCGAAAGTATGAGCCTGATGAGGGCGAATTCCAGACCTATGCCAGACCTAACTTGCGTTATCCTCTAAAATATTGATCGAAACCAGGTTTAATTGACTGTTTCAGCGTGGTACCACATTACTACGTGATACAATCCAGAAACAGCCCAGGATCTTGCCATGAAGTATGAGAAATATGCGAAAGAATGAGCCTGATGAGAGCAAATCCCAGACCTAACCTAGACCAGACATGAATTATTCTTTAAAATATTGATCGACACCAGGTTTAATCGACTGTTTCAGTGTGGTACCACATTACTATGTGATCCAAACCAGAAAAAACCCAGGATCCGTTCAACAAGTATGTGAAAAACTCGAAACTGTGAGCCTGATGAGGGCAAATCTTTGACATAACCTTCACCTAACATGCGTTATCCTCTAAAATATTGAGCGAAACCAGGTTTGATGGACTGTTTCAGTGTGGTACCACACTTCTACGGGATCCAAACCAGAAAAAACCCAGGATCCGTTCGACATGTATGTGAAGTGTGCGAAAGTATCAGTCTGATGAGTGAAAATCCCAGGGCTAACCTAGACCTTACATGCGTTATCCTCTAAAATATTGAGCGAAACCAGGTTTATTGGACTGTTTCAGTGTGGTACCACACTACTACGTGATCCAAACCAGAAAAAACCCAGGATCCGTTCAACAAGTATGTGAAGTGTGCGAAAGTATGAGCCAGATGAGAGCAAATCCCAGACCTAACCTAGACCTAACATGAATTATTCTCTAAAATATTGGTCGAAACCAGTTTTAATTGACTGTTTCAGTGTGGTCCCGCATTACTACGTGACCCCAACCAGAAAAAACCCAGGATCCGTTCATCAAGTATGTGAAAAACGCGAAAGTATGAGCCTGATGAGGGCAAATCCCAGACCTATCCCAGACCTAACTTGCGTTATCCTCTAAAATATTGATCGAAACCAAGTTTAATCGACTGTTTCAGTGTGGAACCACATTACTACGTGTTCCAAACCAGAAAAAACCCAGGATCCGTTCAACAAGTATGTGAAGAAGGCGAAAGTATGAGTCTGATCAATGAAAATCTCAGGCCTTACCTAGACCTAACTTGCGTTGTCCTCTAAAATATTGAGCGAAACCAGGTTTAATGGACTGTTTCAGTGTGGTACCACACTACTTCGTGATCCAAACCAGAAAAAACCCAGGATCTGTTCAACAAGTATGTGAAAAACTCGAAAATGTGAGCCTGATGAGGGCAAATCTTAGACCTAACCTTGACCTAACATGCGTTATCCTCTAAAATATTGAGCGAAACCAGGTTTGTTGGACTGTTTCAGTGTGGTACCACACTACTACGGGATCCAAACCAGAAAAAACCCAGGATCCGTTCAACAAGTATGTGAAGAATGCGAAAGTATGAGTCTGAAGAGTGAAAATCCCAGGGCTAACCTAGACCTTACATGCGTTATCCTCTAAAATATTGATCCAAACCATGTTTAATGGACTGTTTCAGTGTGGTACCACACTACTACGTGATCCAAACCAGAGAAAACCCAGGATCTGTTCAACAAGTATGTGAAAAACGCGAAAGTATGAGCCTGATGAGGGCGAATCCCAGATCTATGCCAGACCTAACTTGTGTTATCCTCTAAAATATTGATCGAAACCAGGTTTAATTGACTGTTTCAGCGTGGTACCACATTACTACGTGATACAAACCAGAAAAAACCCAGGATCTGTTCAACAAGTACGTGAAAAACGCGAAAGTATGAGTCTGATGAGGGCGAATCCCAGACCTATGCCAGACCTAACTTGTGTTATCCTCTAAGATATTGATCGAAACCAGGTTTAATTGACTGTTTCAGCGTGGTACCACATTACTACCTGATACAATCCAGAAACAGCCCAGGATCTAGCCATGAAGTATGAGAGATATGCGAAAGTATGAGTCTGATGAGTGAAAATCCCAGGCCTAACCTAGACCTAACATGCGTTATCCTCAAAAATATTGATCGAAACCTGGTTTAATCGACTGTTTCAGTGTGGTACCACATTACTATGTGATCCAAACCAGAAAATAACCCTGGATCTGTTCAACGAGTATGTGAAGTGTGCGAAAGTATGAGTCTGATGAGGGCAAATCCCATACCTATCCCAGACCTAACATGCGTTATCCTCTAAAATATTTATCATGACCAGGTTTAATTGATTGTTTCAGTGTGGACCCACATTTCTACGTCATCCAAACCAGAAGAAACCCAGGATCCGTTCTACAAGTATGTGAAGAATGCGAAAGTATGAGTCTGATGAGTGAAAATCCCAGGCCTAACCTAGACCTAACATGCGTTATCCTCAAAAATATTTATCGAAACCTGGTTTAATCGACTGTTGCAGTGTGGTACCACATTACTATGTGATCCAAACCAGAGAGTAACCCAGGATCAGTTCAACGAGTATGTGAAGTGTGCGAAAGTATGAGTCTGATTTAGGTCAAATCCCAGACCTATCCCAGACTTAACTTGCGTTATCCTCTAAAATATTGATCGAAACCAGGTTTAATCGACTGTTTCAGTGTGGTACCACATTACTACGTGATCCAAACCAGAAAAAACCCAGGATCAGTTCAACAAGTATGAGAAGAATGCGAAAGTATGAGTATGATGAGTGAAAATCCCAGGCCTAACCTAGACCTAACTTGCGTTATCCTCTAAAATATTGATCGAAACCAGGTTTAATTCGCTGTTTCAGCGTGGTACCACATTACTATGTGATCCAAACCAGAAAATAACCCAGGATCTGTTCAACGTGTATGAGAAGAATGCGAAAGTATGAGTCTGATGAGTGAAAATCCCAGGCCTAACCTAGACCTAACATGCGTTATCCTCAAAAATATTTATCGAAACCTGGTTTAATCGACTGTTTCAGCGTGGTACCACATTACTACGTGATACAGTCCAGAAACAGCCCAGGATCTAGCCATGAAGTATGAGAAATATGCGAAAGTATGAGCCTGATGAGGGCAAATCCTAGACCTAACCCAAACCTAACATGCGTTATCATCTAAAATATTTATCAAGACCAGGTTTAATTGAATGTTTCAGTGTGGTACCACTTTACTACGTGATCCAAAGCAGAAAAAACCCTCGATCAGGTCAACATGTATGTTAAAGCTGCGAAAGTACGACCCTGATGAGGGCAAATCCCAGGCCTAACCTAGACCTAACTTGCGTTATCCTCTAAAATATTGATCGAAACCAGGTTTAATTCGCTGTTTCAGCGTGGTACCACATTACTATGTGATCCAAACCAGAAAATAACCCAGGATCTGTTCAACGAGTATGAGAAGAATGCGAAAGTATGAGTCTGATGAGTGAAAATCCCAGGCCTAACCTAGACCTAACATGCGTTATCATCTAAAATATTTATCGAAACCTGGTTTAATCGACTGTTGCAGTGTGGTACCACATCACTATGTGATCCAAACCAGAAAATAACCCAGGACCTGTTCAACGAGTATGTGATGTGTGCGAAAGTATGAGTCTGATGAGGTCAAATCCCAGACCTATCCCAAACCTAACTATGCGTTATCCTCTAAAATATTGATCAAAACCAGGTTTAATCGACTGTTTTAGTGTGGTACCACATTACTACGTGATCCAAACCAGAAAAAACCCAGGATCCGTTCAACAAGTATGTGAAGAATGCGAAAGTATGAGTCTGAAGAGTCAAAATCCCAGACCTAACCTAGACCTAACATCCGTTATCCTCTAAGATATTGATCCAAACCATGTTTAATGGACTGTTTCAGTGTGGTACCACACTACTACGTGATCCAAACCAGAGAAAACCCAGGATCTGTTCAACAAGTATGTGAAAAACGCGAAAGTATGAGCCTGATGAGGGCAAATCCCAGACCTATCCCAGACGTAACTTGCGTTGTCCTCTAAGATATTGATGGAAACCAGGTTTAATTAACTGTTTCAGTGTTGTACTTCATTACTACGTGATGCAATCCAGAAAAAGCCCAGGATCTAGCAATCAAGTATGAGAGATATGCGAAAGAACGAGCCTGATGAGAGCAAATCCCAGACCTAACCTAGACCTAACATGAATTATTCTCTAAAATATTGATCGAAACCAGGTTTAATCGACTGTTTCAGTGTGGTACCACATTACTATGTGATCCAAACCAGAAAATAACCCAGGATCTGTTCAACGAGTATGTGAAGTGTGCGAAAGTATGAGTCTGATGAGGTCAAATCCCAGACCTATCCCAAACCTAACTATGCGTTATCCTCTAAAATATTGATCAAAGCCAGGTTTAATCGACTGTTTCAGTGTGGTACAACATTAGTACGTGATCCAAACCAGAAAAAACCCAGGATCCGTTCAACAAGTATGTGAAGAATGCGAAAGTATGAGGCTGATGAGTGAAAATCCCAGGCCTAACCTAGACCTAACATGCGTTATCCTCTAAACAATTGATCCAAACCAGGTTTAATGGACTGTTTCAGTGTGGTACCACACTACTACGTGATACAAACCAGAAAAAACCCAGGATCTGTTCAACAAGTATGTGAAAAACGCGAAAGTATGAGCCTGATGAGGGCGAATCCCAGACCTATGCCAGACCTAACTTGCGTTATCCTCTAAAATATTGATCGAAACCAGGTTTAACTCGCTGTTTCAGCGTGGTACCACATTACTCTGTGATCCGAACCAGAATATAACCCAGGATCTGTTCAACGAGTATGTGAAGTGTGCGAAAGTATGAGTCTGATGAGGTCAAATCCCAGACCTATCCCAAACCTAACTATGCGTTATCCTCTAAAATATTGATCAAAACCAGGTTTAATCGACTGTTTCAGTGTGGTAACACATTACTACGTGATCCAAACCAGAAAAAACCCAGGATCCGTTCAACAAGTATGTGAAGAATGCGAAAGTATGAGTCTGAAGAGTGAAAATCCCAGACCTAACCTAGACCTAACATGCGTTATCCTCTAAGATATTGATCCAAACCATGTTTAATGGACTGTTTCAGTGTGGTACCACACTACTACGTGATCCAAACCAGAGAAAACCCAGGATCTGTTCAACAAGTATGTGAAAAACGCGAAAGTATGAGCCTGATGAGGGCAAATCCCGGGCTTATCCCAGACCTAACTTGCGTTATCCTCTAAAATATTGATCGAAACCAGGTTTAATTGAGTGTTTCAGTGTGGTACCACATTACTACGTGATCCAAACCAGTAAAAACCCAGGATCCGTTCTACAAGTATGTGAAGAATGCGAAAGTATGAGTCTGATGAGTGAAAATCCCAGGCCTGACCTAGACCTAACATGCGTTATCCTCTAAAATATTGAGCGAAACCAGGTTTAATGGACTGTTTCAGTGTGGTATCACACTACTACGTGATACAAACCAGAAAAAACCCAGGATCTGTTCAACAAGTATGTGAAAAACGCGAAAGTATGAGCCTGATGAGGGCAAATCCCGGGCCTATCCCAGACCTAACTTGCGTTATCCTCTAATATATTGATCGAAACCAGGTTTAATTGAGTGTTTCAGTGTGGTACCACATTACTACGCGATCCAAACCAGTAAAAACCCAGGATCCGTTCTACAAGTATGTGAAGAATGCGAAAGTATGAGTCTGATGAGTGAAAATCCCAGGCCTGACCTAGACCTAACATGCGTTATCCTCTAAAATATTGAGCGAAACCAGGTTTAATGGACTGTTTCAGTGTGGTACCACACTACTATGGGATCCAAACCAGAAAAAACCCAGGATCTGTTCAACAAGTAAGTGAAAAACGCGAAAGTATGAGCCTGATGAGGGCGAATCCCAGACCTATCCCAGACATAACTTGCGTTGTCCTCTAAAATATTGATCAAAACCAGGTTTAATCGACTGTTTTAGTGTGGTACCACATTACTACGTGATCCAAACCAGAAAAAACCCAGGATCCGTTCAACAAGTATGTGAAGAATGCGAAAGTATGAGTCTGAAGAGTCAAAATCCCAGACCTAACCTAGACCTAACATCCGTTATCCTCTAAGATATTGATCCAAACCATGTTTAATGGACTGTTTCAGTGTGGTACCACACTACTACGTGATCCAAACCAGAGAAAACCCAGGATCTGTTCAACAAGTATGTGAAAAACGCGAAAGTATGAGCCTGATGAGGGCAAATCCCAGACCTATCCCAGACGTAACTTGCGTTGTCCTCTAAGATATTGATGGAAACCAGGTTTAATTAACTGTTTCAGTGTTGTACTTCATTACTACGTGATGCAATCCAGAAAAAGCCCAGGATCTAGCAATCAAGTATGAGAGATATGCGAAAGAACGAGCCTGATGAGAGCAAATCCCAGACCTAACCTAGACCTAACATGAATTATTCTCTAAAATATTGATCGAAACCAGGTTTAATCGACTGTTTCAGTGTGGTACCACATTACTATGTGATCCAAACCAGAAAATAACCCAGGATCTGTTCAACGAGTATGTGAAGTGTGCGAAAGTATGAGTCTGATGAGGTCAAATCCCAGACCTATCCCAAACCTAACTATGCGTTATCCTCTAAAATATTGATCAAAGCCAGGTTTAATCGACTGTTTCAGTGTGGTACAACATTAGTACGTGATCCAAACCAGAAAAAACCCAGGATCCGTTCAACAAGTATGTGAAGAATGCGAAAGTATGAGGCTGATGAGTGAAAATCCCAGGCCTAACCTAGACCTAACATGCGTTATCCTCAAAAATAGTGATCGAAACCTGGTTTAATCGACTGTTTCAGTGTGGTACTACATTACTGTGTGATCCAAACCAGAAAATAACCCAGGATCTGTTCAACGAGTATGTGAAGTGTGCGAAAGTATGAGTCTGATGAGGTCAAATCCCGGACCAATCCCAGACTTAACTTGCGTTATCCCCTAAGATATTGATCGGAACCAGGTTTAATCGACTGTTTCGGTGTGGTACCACATTACTGCGTGATCCAAACCAGAAAAAACCCAGGATCAGTTCAACAAGTATGAGAAGAATGCGAAAGTAGCAGTCTGATGAGTGAAAATCCCAGGGCTAACCTTGACCTAACATGCGTTATCCTCTAAACAATTGATCCAAACCAGGTTTAATGGACTGTTTCAGTGTGGTACCACACTACTACGTGATACAAACCAGAAAAAACCCAGGATCTGTTCAACAAGTATGTGAAAAACGCGAAAGTATGAGCCTGATGAGGGCGAATCCCAGACCTATGCCAGACCTAACTTGCGTTATCCTCTAAAATATTGATCGAAACCAGGTTTAACTCGCTGTTTCAGCGTGGTACCACATTACTCTGTGATCCAAACCAGAATATAACCCAGGATCTGTTCAACGAGTATGTGAAGTGTGCGAAAGTATGAGTCTGATGAGGTCAAATCCCAGACCTATCCCAAACCTAACTATGCGTTATCCTCTAAAATATTGATCAAAACCAGGTTTAATCGACTGTTTCAGTGTGGTAACACATTACTACGTGATCCAAACCAGAAAAAACCCAGGATCCGTTCAACAAGTATGTGAAGAATGCGAAAGTATGAGTCTGAAGAGTGAAAATCCCAGACCTAACCTAGACCTAACATGCGTTATCCTCTAAGTTATTGATCCAAACCATGTTTAATGGACTGTTTCAGTGTGGTACCACACTACTACGTGATCCAAACCAGAGAAAACCCAGGATCTGTTCAACAAGTATGTGAAAAACGCGAAAGTATGAGCCTGATGAGGGCAAATCCCGGGCTTATCCCAGACCTAACTTGCGTTATCCTCTAAAATATTGATCGAAACCAGGTTTAATTGAGTGTTTCAGTGTGGTACCACATTACTACGTGATCCAAACCAGTAAAAACCCAGGATCCGTTCTACAAGTATGTGAAGAATGCGAAAGTATGAGTCTGATGACTGAAATTCCCAGGCCTGACCTAGACCTAACATGCGTTATCCTCTAAAATATTGAGCGAAACCAGGTTTAATGGACTGTTTCAGTGTGGTATCACACTACTACGTGATACAAACCAGAAAAAACCCAGGATCTGTTCAACAAGTATGTGAAAAACGCGAAAGTATGAGCCTGATGAGGGCAAATCCCGGGCCTATCCCAGACCTAACTTGCGTTATCCTCTAAAATATTGATCGAAACCAGGTTTAACTGAGTGTTTCAGTGTGGTACCACATTACTACGTGATCCAAACCAGTAAAAACCCAGGATCCGTTCTACAAGTATGTGAAGAATGCGAAAGTATGAGTCTGATGAGTGAAAATCCCAGGCCTGACCTAGACCTAACATGCGTTATCCTCTAAAATATTGAGCGAAACCAGGTTTAATGGACTGTTTCAGTGTGGTACCACACTACTATGGGATCCAAACCAGAAAAAACCCAGGATCTGTTCAACAAGTAAGTGAAAAACGCGAAAGTATGAGCCTGATGAGGGCGAATCCCAGACCTATCCCAGACCTAACTTGCGTTGTCCTCTAAGATATTGATGGAAACCAGGTTTAATTGACTGTTTCAGTGTTGTACTTCATTACTACGTGATGCAATCCAGAAAAAGCACAGGATCTAGCCATCAAGTATGAGAAATATGCGAAAGAATGAGCCTGATGAGAGCAAATCCCAGACCTAACCTAGACCTAACATGCGTTATCCTCTAAAATATCTATCAAGACCAGGTTTAATTGAATGTTTCAGTGTGGTACCACTTTACTACGTGATCCAAAGCAGAACAAACCCTCGATCAGGTCAACATGTATGTTAAAACTGCGAAAGTATGACCCTGATGAGGGCAAATCCCAGGCCTAACCTAGACCTAACTTGCGTTATCCTCTAACATATTGATCGATACCAGGTTTAATTGACTGTTTCAGTGTGGTACCACATTACTACGTCATACAATCCAGAAACAGCCCAGGATCTAGCCATCAAGTATGAGAAATATGCGAAAGAATGTGCCTGATGAGAGCAAATCCCAGACCTAACCTAGACCTAACATGCGTTATCCTCTAAAATATTGATCCAAACCAGGTTTAATGGACTGTTTCAGTGTGGTACCACATTACTATGTGATCCAAACCAGAAAATAACCCAGGATCTGTTCAACGAGTATGTGAAGTGTGCGAAAGTATGAGTCTGATGAGGGCAAATCCCAGACCTATGCCAGGCCTAACATGCGTTATCCTCTAAAATATTTATTAAGACCAGGTTTAATTGATTGTTTCAGTGTGGACCCACATTACTACGTGATCCAAACCAGAAAAAACCCAGGATCCGTTCAACAAGTATGTGAAGAATTCGAAAATATGAGTCTGATGGGTGAAAATCCCAGGCCTAACCTAGACCTAACATGCGTTATCCTCTAAAATATTTATCAAGACCAGGTTTAATTGACTGTTTCAGTGTGGAACCACATTACTACGTGATCCAAACCAGAAAAAACCCAGGATCAGTTCAACAAGTATGTGAAGAATGCGAAAGTATGAGTCTGATGACTGAAAAAACCAGGCCTGACCTAGACCTAACATGCGTTATCCTCTAAAATATTGAGCGAAACCAGGGTTAATGGCCTGTTACAGTGTGGTACCACACTACTACGGGATCCAAACCAGAAAAAACCCAGGATCTGTTCAACAAGTATGTGAAAAACGCGACAGTATGAGCCTGATGTGGGCAAATCCCAGACCTATCCCAGACCTAACTTGCGTTGTCCTCTAAAATATTGATGGAAACCAGGTTTAATTGACTGTTTCAGTGTTGTACTTCATTACTACGTGATGAAATCCAGAAAAAGCCCAGGATCTAGCCATCAAGTATGAGAAATATGCGAAAGAATGAGCCTGATGAGGGCAAATCCCAGACCTAACCTAGACCTAACATGCGTTATCCTCTAAAATATCTATCAAGACCAGGTTTAATTGAATGTTTCAGTGTGGTACCACTTTACTACGTGATCCAAAGCAGAACAAACCCTCGATCAGGTCAACATGTATGTTAAAACTGCGAAAGTATGACCCTGATGAGGGCAAATCCCAGACCTATCCCAGACCTAACTTGCGTTGTCCTCTAAAATATTGATGGAAACCAGGTTTAATTGACTGTTTCAGTGTTGTACTTCATTACTACGTGATGCAATCCAGAAAAAGCTCAGGATCTAGCCATCAAGTATGAGAAATATGCGAAAGAATGAGCCTGATGAGGGCAAATCCTAGACCTAACCCAGACCTAACATGCGTTATCCTCTAAAATGTTTATCAAGACCAGGTTTAGCTGAATGTTTCAGTGTAGTATCACACCACTACGTGACCCAAACCACAAAAAACCCAGGATCTGATCAACAAGTATGTGAAAAACGCGAAAGTATGAGCCTGATGAGGGCAAATCCCGGACCTATCCCAGACCTAACTTGTGTTATCCTCTAAAATATTGATCGAAACCAGGTTTAATTGAATGTTTCAGTGTGGTACCATATTACTACGTGATCCAAACCAGTAAAAACCCAGGATCCGTTCTACAAGTATGTGAAAAACGCGAAAGTATGAGCCTGATGAGGGCAAATCCCAGACCTATCCCAGACCTAACATGCGTTATCCTCTAAAATATTTATCAAGACCAGGTTTAATTGATTGTTTCAGTGTGGACCCACATAACTACGTGATCCAAAGCAGAAAAAACCCAGGATCCGTTCGACAAGTATGTGAAGAATGCGAAAGTATGAGTCTGGTGAGTGAAAAAACCAGGCCTGACCGAGACCTAACATGCGTTATCCTCTAAAATATTGAGCGAAACCAGGTTTAATGGACTGTTTCAGTGTGGTACCACACTACTACGGGATCCAAACCAGAAAAAACCCAGGATCTGTTCAACAAGTATGTGAAAAACGCGAAAGTATGAGCCTGATGAGGGCAAATCCCGGACCTATCCCAGACCTAACTTGTGTTATCCTCTAAAATATTGATCGAAACCAGGTTTAATTGAATGTTTCAGTGTGGTACCATATTACTACGTGATCCAAACCAGTAAAAACCCAGGATCCGTTCTACAAGTATGTGAAAAACGCGAAAGTATGAGCCTGATGAGGGCAAATCCCAGACCTATCCCAGACCTAACATGCGTTATCCTCTAAAATATTTATCAAGACCAGGTTTAATTGATTGTTTCAGTGTGGACCCACATAACTACGTGATCCAAAGCAGAAAAAACCCAGGATCCGTTCGACAAGTATGTGAAGAATGCGAAAGTATGAGTCTGATGAGTGAAAAAACCAGGCCTGACCGAGACCTAACTTGCGTTGTCCTCTAAAATATTGATGGAAACCAGGTTTAATTGACTGTTTCAGTGTTGTACTTCATTACTACGTGATGCAATCCAGAAAAAGCTCAGGATCTAGCCATCAAGTATGAGAAATATGCGAAAGAATGAGCCTGATGGGAGCAAATCCCAGACCTATCTCGGACCTAACTTGCGATATCCTCCAAAATATTGATCGAAACCAGGTTTAATGGACTGTTTCAGTGTGGTACCACACTACTATGGGATCCAAACCAGAAAAAACCCAGGATCTGTTCAACAAGTATGTGAAAAACGCGAAAGTATGAGCCTGATGAGGGCGAATCCCAGACCTATGCCAGACCTAACTGGCGTTGTCCTCTAAGATACTGATGGAAACCAGGTTTAATTGAATGTTTCAGTGTGGTACCACTTTACTACGTGATCTAAAGCAGAAAAAACCCTCGATCAGGTCAACATGTATGTTAAAACTGCGAAAGTATGACCCTGATGTGGGCAAATCCCAGGCCTAAACCAGACCTAACTTGCGTTGTCCTCTAAAATATTGATGGAAACCAGGTTTCATTGACTGTTTCAGTGTGGTACTACAATACTACGTGATGCAATCCAGAAAAAGCCCAGGATCTAGCCATCAAGTATGAGAAATATGCGAAAGAATGAGCCTGATGAGGGCAAATCCCAGACCTATCCCAGACCTAACATGCGTTATCCTCTAATATATTTATCAAGACCAGGTTTAATTGACAGTTTTAGTGTGGTACCACATTACTACGTGATCCAAACCAGAAAAAACCCAGGATCCGTTCAAAAAGTATGTGAAGAATGCGCAAGTATGAGTGTGATGAGTGAAAATCCCAGGCCTGACCTAGACCTAACATGCGTTATCCTCTAAAATATTGAGCGAAACCAGGTTTAATGGACTGTTTCGGTGTGGTACAACACTACTACGGGATCCAAACCAGAAAATAACCCAGGATCTGTTCAACGAGTATGTGAAGTGTGCGTAAGTATGAGTCTGATGAGGGCAAATCCCAGACCTATACCAGACCTAACTTGCGTTGTCCTCTAAAGTATTGATGGAAACCAGGTTTAATTGACTGTTTCAGTGTTGTACTTCATTACTACGTGATGCAATCCAGAAAAAGCCCAGGATCTAGCCATCAAGTATGAGAAATATGCGAAAGAATGAGCCTGATAGGAGCAAATCCCAGACCTAACCTAGACCTAACATGAATTATTCTCTAAAATATTGGTCGAAACCAGGTTTAATTGACTGTTTCAGTGTGGAACCACATTACTACGTGATCCAACCCAGAAAAAACCCAGGATCAGTTCAACAAGTATGTGAAGAATGCGAAAGTATGAGTCTGATGAGTGAAAATCCCAGGCCTAACCTAGACCTAACATGCGTTGTCATCAAAAATATTGATCGAAACCTGGTTTAATCGACTGTTTCAGTGTGGTACCACATTACTATGTGATCCAAACCAGAAAATAACCCAGGATCTGTTCAACGAGTATGTGAAGTGTGCGAAAGTATGAGTCTGATGAGGGCAAATCCCAGACCTATCCCAGACCTAACATGCGTTATCCTCTAAAATATTTATCAAGACCAGGTTTAATTGATTGTTTCAGTGTGGACCCACATTACTACGTGATCCAAACCGGAAAAAACCCAGGATCCGTTCAACAAGTATGTGAAGAATGCGAAAGTATGAGTCTGATGAGTGAAAATCCCAGGCCTAACCTAGACCTAACATGCGTTATCCTCAAAAATATTGATCGAAACCTGGTTTAATCGACTGTTTCAGTGTGGTACCACATTACTATGTGATCAAACCAGAAAATAACCCAGGATCTGTTCAACGAGTATGTGAAGTGTGCGAAAGTATGAGTCTGATGAGGGCAAATCCCAGACCTATCCCAGACCTAACATGCGTTATCCTCTAAAATATTTATCAAGACCAGGTTTAATTGATTGTTTCAATGTGGACCCACATAAATACGTGATCCAAAGCAGAAAAAACCCAGGATCCGTTCAACAAGTATGTGAAGAATGCGAAAGTATGAGTCTGATGAGTGAAAAAACCAGGCCTGACCTAGACCTAACATGCGTTATCCTCTAAAATATTGAGCGAAACCAGGTTTAATGGACTGTTTCAGTGTGGTACCACACTACTACGGGATCCAAACCAGAAAAAACCCAGGATCTGTTCAACAAGTATGTGAAAAACGCGACAGCATGAGCATGATGTGGGCAAATCCCAGACCTATCCCAGACCTAACTTGCGTTGTCCTCTAAAATATTGATGGAAACCAGGTTTAATTGACTGTTTCAGTGTTGTACTTCATTACTACGTGATGCAATCCAGAAAAAGCTCAGGATCTAGCCATCAAGTATGAGAAATATGCGAAAGAATGAGCCTGATGGGAGCAAATCCCAGACCTATCTCGGACCTAACTTGCGATATCCTCCAAAATATTGATCGAAACCAGGTTTAATGGACTGTTTCAGTGTGGTACCACACTACTATGGGATCCAAACCAGAAAAAACCCAGGATCTGTTCAACAAGTATGTGAAAAACGCGACAGCATGAGCCTGATGTGGGCAAATCCCAGACCTATCCCAGACCTAACTTGCGTTGTCCTCTAAAATATTGATGGAAACCAGGTTTAATTGACTGTTTCAGTGTTGTACTTCATTACTACGTGATGCAATCCAGAAAAAGCTCAGGATCTAGCCATCAAGTATGAGAAATATGCGAAAGAATGAGCCTGATGGGAGCAAATCCCAGACCTATCTCGGACCTAACTTGCGATATCCTCCAAAATATTGGTCGAAACCAGGTTTAATTGACTGTTTCAGTGTGGTCCCACATTACTACGTGATCCAAACCAGAAAAAACGCAGGATCCGTTCAACAAGTATGTGAAGAATGCGAAAGTATGAGCCTGATGAGGGCAAATCCCAGACCTATCCCAGACCTAACTTGCGTTATCCTCTAAAATATTGATCGAAACCAGGTGTAATCGACTGTTTCAGTGTGGAACCACATTACTACGTGATCCAAACCAGAAAAAACCCAGGATCAGTTCAACAAGTATGAGAAAAACGCGAAAGTATTAGCCTGATGAGGGCAAATCCTAAACGTAACCCAGACCTAACATACGTTATCCGCTAAAATATTTATCAAGACCAGGTTTAATTGAATGTTTCAGCATGGTACCACATTACTACGTGATACAATCCGAAAATAGCCCAGGATCTAGCCATGAAGTATGAGAAATATGCGAAAGTATGAGCCTGATGAGGGCAAATCCTAGACCTAACCCAGACCTAACATGCGTTATCCTCTAAAATATTTATCAAGACCAGGTTTAATTGAATGTTTCAGTGTGGTACCACATTACTATGTGATCCAAACTAGAAAATAACCCAGGATCTGTTCAACGAGTATGTGAAGTGTGCGAAAGTTTGAGTCTCATGAGGGCAAATCCCAGACATATCCCGGTCCTAACATGTGTTATCCTCTAATATATTTATCAAGACCAGGTTTAATTGACAGTTTTAGTGTGGTACCACATTACTACGTGAGCCAAACCAGAAAAAACCCAGGATCCGTTCAACAAGTATGTGAAGAATGCGAAAGTATGAGTGTGATGAGTGAAAATCCCAGGCCTGACCTAGACCTAACATGCGTTATCCTCTAAAATATTGAGCGAAACCAGGTTTAATGGACTGTTTCGGTGTGGTACAACACTACTACGGGATCCAAACCAGAAAATAACCCAGGATCTGTTCAACGAGTATGTGAAGTGTGCGTAAGTATGAGTCTGATGAGGGCAAATCCCAGACCTATACCAGACCTAACTTGCGTTGTCCTCTAAAGTATTGATGGAAACCAGGTTTAATTGACTGTTTCAGTGTTGTACTTCATTACTACGTGATGCAATCCAGAAAAAGCCCAGGATCTAGCCATCAAGTATGAGAAATATGCGAAAGAATGAGCCTGATAGGAGCAAATCCCAGACCTAACCTAGACCTAACATGAATTATTCTCTAAAATATTGGTCGAAACCAGGTTTAATTGACTGTTTCAGTGTGGAACCACATTACTACGTGATCCAACCCAGAAAAAACCCAGGATCAGTTCAACAAGTATGTGAAGAATGCGAAAGTATGAGTCTGATGAGTGAAAATCCCAGGCCTAACCTAGACCTAACATGCGTTGTCATCAAAAATATTGATCGAAACCTGGTTTAATCGACTGTTTCAGTGTGGTACCACATTACTATGTGATCCAAACCAGAAAATAACCCAGGATCTGTTCAACGAGTATGTGAAGTGTGCGAAAGTATGAGTCTGATGAGGGCAAATCCCAGACCTATCCCAGACCTAACATGCGTTATCCTCTAAAATATTTATCAAGACCAGGTTTAATTGATTGTTTCAGTGTGGACCCACATTACTACGTGATCCAAACCGGAAAAAACCCAGGATCCGTTCAACAAGTATGTGAAGAATGCGAAAGTATGAGTCTGATGAGTGAAAATCCCAGGCCTAACCTAGACCTAACATGCGTTATCCTCAAAAATATTGATCGAAACCTGGTTTAATCGACTGTTTCAGTGTGGTACCACATTACTATGTGATCAAACCAGAAAATAACCCAGGATCTGTTCAACGAGTATGTGAAGTGTGCGAAAGTATGAGTCTGATGAGGGCAAATCCCAGACCTATCCCAGACCTAACATGCGTTATCCTCTAAAATATTTATCAAGACCAGGTTTAATTGATTGTTTCAGTGTGGACCCACATAAATACGTGATCCAAAGCAGAAAAAACCCAGGATCCGTTCAACAAGTATGTGAAGAATGCGAAAGTATGAGTCTGATGAGTGAAAAAACCAGGCCTGACCTAGACCTAACATGCGTTATCCTCTAAAATATTGAGCGAAACCAGGTTTAATGGACTGTTTCAGTGTGGTACCACACTACTACGGGATCCAAACCAGAAAAAACCCAGGATCTGTTCAACAAGTATGTGAAAAACGCGACAGCATGAGCATGATGTGGGCAAATCCCAGACCTATCCCAGACCTAACTTGCGTTGTCCTCTAAAATATTGATGGAAACCAGGTTTAATTGACTGTTTCAGTGTTGTACTTCATTACTACGTGATGCAATCCAGAAAAAGCTCAGGATCTAGCCATCAAGTATGAGAAATATGCGAAAGAATGAGCCTGATGGGAGCAAATCCCAGACCTATCTCGGACCTAACTTGCGATATCCTCCAAAATATTGATCGAAACCAGGTTTAATGGACTGTTTCAGTGTGGTACCACACTACTATGGGATCCAAACCAGAAAAAACCCAGGATCTGTTCAACAAGTATGTGAAAAACGCGACAGCATGAGCCTGATGTGGGCAAATCCCAGACCTATCCCAGACCTAACTTGCGTTGTCCTCTAAAATATTGATGGAAACCAGGTTTAATTGACTGTTTCAGTGTTGTACTTCATTACTACGTGATGCAATCCAGAAAAAGCTCAGGATCTAGCCATCAAGTATGAGAAATATGCGAAAGAATGAGCCTGATGGGAGCAAATCCCAGACCTATCTCGGACCTAACTTGCGATATCCTCCAAAATATTGGTCGAAACCAGGTTTAATTGACTGTTTCAGTGTGGTCCCACATTACTACGTGATCCAAACCAGAAAAAACGCAGGATCCGTTCAACAAGTATGTGAAGAATGCGAAAGTATGAGCCTGATGAGGGCAAATCCCAGACCTATCCCAGACCTAACTTGCGTTATCCTCTAAAATATTGATCGAAACCAGGTGTAATCGACTGTTTCAGTGTGGAACCACATTACTACGTGATCCAAACCAGAAAAAACCCAGGATCAGTTCAACAAGTATGAGAAAAACGCGAAAGTATTAGCCTGATGAGGGCAAATCCTAAACGTAACCCAGACCTAACATACGTTATCCGCTAAAATATTTATCAAGACCAGGTTTAATTGAATGTTTCAGCATGGTACCACATTACTACGTGATACAATCCGAAAATAGCCCAGGATCTAGCCATGAAGTATGAGAAATATGCGAAAGTATGAGCCTGATGAGGGCAAATCCTAGACCTAACCCAGACCTAACATGCGTTATCCTCTAAAATATTTATCAAGACCAGGTTTAATTGAATGTTTCAGTGTGGTACCACATTACTATGTGATCCAAACTAGAAAATAACCCAGGATCTGTTCAACGAGTATGTGAAGTGTGCGAAAGTTTGAGTCTCATGAGGGCAAATCCCAGACATATCCCGGTCCTAACATGTGTTATCCTCTAATATATTTATCAAGACCAGGTTTAATTGACAGTTTTAGTGTGGTACCACATTACTACGTGAGCCAAACCAGAAAAAACCCAGGATCCGTTCAACAAGTATGTGAAGAATGCGAAAGTATGAGTGTGATGAGTGAAAATCCCAGGCCTGACCCAGATCTAACATGCGTTATCCTCTAAAATATTGAGCGAAACCAGGTTTAATGGACTGTTTCAGTGTGGTACCACACTACTATGGGATCCAAACCAGAAAAAACCCAGGATCTGTTCAACAAGTATGTGAAAAACGCGAAAGTATGAGCCTGATGAGAGCAAATCCCAGACCAATCCCAGACCTAACTTGTGTTATCCTCTAAAATATTGATCGAAACCAGGTTTAATTGAATGTTTCAGTGTGGTACCATATTACTACGTGATCCAAACCAGTAAAAACCCAGGATCCGTTCTACAAGTATGTGAAAAACGCGAAAGTATGAGTCTGATGAGTGAAAAAACCAGGCCTGACCGAGACCTAACATGCGTTATCCTCTAAAATATTGAGCGAAACCAGGTTTAATGGACTGTTTCAGTGTGGTACCACACTACTACGGGATCCAAACCAGAAAAAACCCAGGATCTGTTCAACAAGTATGTGAAAAACGCGACAGCATGAGCCTGATGTGGGCAAATCCCAGACCTATCCCAGACCTAACTTGCGTTGTCCTCTAAAATATTGATGGAAACCAGGTTTAATTGACTGTTTCAGTGTTGTACTTCATTACTACGTGATGCAATCCAGAAAAAGCTCAGGATCTAGCCATCAAGTATGAGAAATATGCGAAAGAATGAGCCTGATGGGAGCAAATCCCAGACCTATCTCGGACCTAACTTGCGATATCCTCCAAAATATTGATCGAAACCAGGTTTAATGGACTGTTTCAGTGTGGTACCACACTACTATGGGATCCAAACCAGAAAAAACCCAGGATCTGTTCAACAAGTATGTGAAAAACGCGAAAGTATGAGCCTGATGAGGGCGAATCCCAGACCTATGCCAGACCTAACTGGCGTTGTCCTCTAAGATACTGATGGAAACCAGGTTTAATTGAATGTTTCAGTGTGGTACCACTTTACTACGTGATCTAAAGCAGAAAAAACCCTCGATCAGGTCAACATGTATGTTAAAACTGCGAAAGTATGACCCTGATGTGGGCAAATCCCAGGCCTAACCCAGACCTAACTTGCGTTGTCCTCTAAAATATTGATGGAAACCAGGTTTCATTGACTGTTTCAGTGTGGTACTACAATACTACGTGATGCAATCCAGAAAAAGCCCAGGATCTAGCCATCAAGTATGAGAAATATGCGAAAGAATGAGCCTGATGAGGGCAAATCCCAGACCTATCCCAGACCTAACATGCGTTATCCTCTAATATATTTATCAAGACCAGGTTTAATTGACAGTTTTAGTGTGGTACCACATTACTACGTGATCCAAACCAGAAAAAACCCAGGATCCGTTCAAAAAGTATGTGAAGAATGCGCAAGTATGAGTGTGATGAGTGAAAATCCCAGGCCTGACCTAGACCTAACATGCGTTATCCTCTAAAATATTGAGCGAAACCAGGTTTAATGGACTGTTTCGGTGTGGTACAACACTACTACGGGATCCAAACCAGAAAATAAGCCAGGATCTGTTCAACAAGTATGTGAAAAACGCGACAGCATGAGCATGATGTGGGCAAATCCCAGACCTAACCCAGACCTAACTTGCGTTGTCCTCTAAAATATTGATGGAAACCTGGTTTCATTGACTGTTTCAGTGTGGTACTACAATACTACGTGATGCAATCCAGAAAAAGCCCAGGATCTAGCCATCAAGTATGAGAAATATGCGAAAGAATGAGTCTGATGAGGGCAAATCCCAGACCTATACCAGACCTAACTTGCGTTGTCCTCTAAAGTATTGATGGAAACCAGGTTTAATTGACTGTTTCAGTGTTGTACTTCATTACTACGTGATGCAATCCAGAAAAAGCCCAGGATCTAGCCATCAAGTATGAGAAATATGCGAAAGAATGAGCCTGATGGGAGCAAATCCCAGACCTAACCTAGACCTAGCATGAATTATTCTCTAAAATATTGGTCGAAACCAGGTTTAATTGACTGTTTCAGTGTGGAACCACATTACTACGTGATCCAACCCAGAAAAAACCCAGGATCAGTTCAACAAGTATGTGAAGAATGCGAAAGTATGAGTCTGATGAGTGAAAATCCCAGGCCTAACCTAGACCTAACATGCGTTGTCCTCAAAAATATTGATCGAAACCTGGTTTAATCGACTGTTTCAGTGTGGTACCACATTACTATGTGATCCAAACCAGAAAATAACCCAGGATCTGTTCAACGAGTATGTGAAGTGTGCGAAAGTATGAGTCTGATGAGGGCAAATCCCAGACCTATCCCAGACCTAACATGCGTTATCCTCTAAAATATTTATCAAGACCAGGTTTAATTGATTGTTTCAGTGTGGACCCACATAAATACGTGATCCAAAGCAGAAAAAACCCAGGATCCGTTCAACAAGTATGTGAAGAATGCGAAAGTATGAGTCTGATGAGTGAAAAAACCAGGCCTGACCTAGACCTAACATGCGTTATCCTCTAAAATATTGAGCGAAACCAGGTTTAATGGACTGTTTCAGTGTGGTACCACACTACTACGGGATCCAAACCAGAAAAAACCCAGGATCTGTTCAACAAGTATGTGAAAAACGCGACAGCATGAGCATGATGTGGGCAAATCCCAGACCTATCCCAGACCTAACTTGCGTTGTCCTCTAAAATATTGATGGAAACCAGGTTTAATTGACTGTTTCAGTGTTGTACTTCATTACTACGTGATGCAATGCAGAAAAAGCTCAGGATCTAGCCATCAAGTATGAGAAATATGCGAAAGAATGAGCCTGATGGGAGCAAATCCCAGACCTATCTCGGACCTAACTTGCGATATCCTCCAAAATATTGATCGAAACCAGGTTTAATGGACTGTTTCAGTGTGGTACCACACTACTATGGGATCCAAACTAGAAAAAACCCAGGATCTGTTCAACAAGTATGTGAAAAACGCGACAGCATGAGCCTGATGTGGGCAAATCCCAGACCTATCCCAGACCTAACTTGCGTTGTCCTCTAAAATATTGATGGAAACCAGGTTTAATTGACTGTTTCAGTGTTGTACTTCATTACTACGTGATCCAAACCAGAAAAAACGCAGGATCCGTTCAACAAGTATGTGAAGAATGCGAAAGTATGAGTCTGATGAGGGCAAATCCCAGACCTATCCCAGACCTAACTTGCGTTATCCTCTAAAATATTGATCGAAACCAGGTTTAAATGACTGTTTCAGTGTTGTACTTCATTACTACGTGATCCAAACCAGAAAAAACCCAGGATCAGTTCAACAAGTATGTGAAAAACGCGACAGCATGAGCATGATGTGGGCAAATCCCAGACCTATCCCAGACCTAACTTGCGTTGTCCTCTAAAATATTGATGGAAACCAGGTTTAATTGACTGTTTCAGTGTTGTACTTCATTACTACGTGATGCAATGCAGAAAAAGCTCAGGATCTAGCCATCAAGTATGAGAAATATGCGAAAGAATGAGCCTGATGGGAGCAAATCCCAGACCTATCTCGGACCTAACTTGCGTTGTCCTCTAAAATATTGATGGAAACCAGGTTTAATTGACTGTTTCAGTGTTGTACTTCATTACTACGTGATGCAATGCAGAAAAAGCTCAGGATCTAGCCATCAAGTATGAGAAATATGCGAAAGAATGAGCCTGATGGGAGCAAATCCCAGACCTATCTCGGACCTAACTTGCGATATCCTCCAAAATATTGGTCGAAACCAGGTTTAATTGACTGTTTCAGTGTGGTCCCACATTACTACGTGATCCAAACCAGAAAAAACGCAGGATCCGTTCAACAAGTATGTGAAGAATGCGAAAGTATGAGTCTGATGAGGGCAAATCCCAGACCTATCCCAGACCTAACTTGCGTTATCCTCTAAAATATTGATCGAAACCAGGGTTAATTGACTGTTTCAGTGTGGTCCCACATTACTACGTGATCCAAACCAGAAAAAACGCAGGATCCGTTCAACAAGTATGTGAAGAATGCGAAAGTATGAGTCTGATGAGGGCAAATCCCAGACCTATCCCAGACCTAACTTGCGTTATCCTCTAAAATATTGATCGAAACCAGGTGTAATCGACTGTTTCAGTGTGGAACCACATTACTACGTGATCCAAACCAGAAAAAACCCAGGATCAGTTCAACAAGTATGAGAAAAACGCGAAAGTATTAGCCTGATGAGGGCAAATCCTAAACGTAACCCAGACCTAACATACGTTATCCTCTAAAATATTTATCAAGACCAGGTTTAATTGAATGTTTCAGCATGGTACCACATTACTACGTGATACAATCCGAAAATAGCCCAGGATCTAGCCATGAAGTATGAGAAATATGCGAAAGTATGAGCCTGGTGAGGGCAAATCCTAGACCTAACCCAGACCTAACATGCGTTATCCTCTAAAATATTTATCAAGACCAGGTTTAATTGAATGTTTCAGTGTGGTACCACATTACTATGTGATCCAAACTAGAAAATAACCCAGGATCTGTTCAACGAGTATGTGAAGTGTGCGAAAGTTTGAGTCTCATGAGGGCAAATCCCAGACATATCCCGGTCCTAACATGTGTTATCCTCTAATATATTTATCAAGACCAGGTTTAATTGACAGTTTTAGTGTGGTACCACATTACTACGTGAGCCAAACCAGAAAAAACCCAGGATCCGTTCAACAAGTATGTGAAGAATGCGAAAGTATGAGTGTGATGAGTGAAAATCCCAGGCCTGACCCAGATCTAACATGCGTTATCCTCTAAAATATTGAGCGAAACCAGGTTTAATGGACTGTTTCAGTGTGGTACCACACTACTATGGGATCCAAACCAGAAAAAACCCAGGATCTGTTCAACAAGTATGTGAAAAACGCGAAAGTATGAGCCTGATGAGAGCAAATCCCAGACCTATCCCAGACCTAACTTGCGTTATCCTCTAAAATATTGATCGAAACCAGGTTTAATTGAATGTTTCAGTGTGGTACCATATTACTACGTGATCCAAACCAGTAAAAACCCAGGATCCGTTCTACAAGTATGTGAAAAACGCGAAAGTATGAGCCTGATGAGGGCAAATCCCAGACCTATCCCAGACCTAACATGCGTTATCCTCTAAAATATTTATCAAGACAAGGTTTAATTGATTGTTTCAGTGTGGACCCACATAACTACGTGATCCAAAGCAGAAAAAACCCAGGATCCGTTCAACAAGTATGTGAAGAATGCGAAAGTATGAGTCTGATGAGTGAAAAAACCAGGCCTGACCGAGACCTAACATGCGTTATCCTCTAAAATATTGAGCGAAACCAGGTTTAATGGACTGTTTCAGTGTGGTACTACACTACTACGGGATCCAAACCAGAAAAAACCCAGGATCTGTTCAACAAGTATGTGAAAAACGCGAAAGTATGAGCCTGATGAGAGCAAATCCCAGACCTATCCCAGACCTAACTTGCGTTGTCCTCTAAAATATTGATCGAAACCAGGGTTAATTGACTGTTTCAGTGTGGTCCCACATTACTACGTGATCAAAACCAGAAAAAACGCAGGATCCGTTCAACAAGTATGTGAAGAATGCGAAAGTATGAGTCTGATGAGGGCAAATCCCAGACCTATCCCAGACCTAACTTGCGTTATCCTCTAAAATATTGATCGAAACCAGGGTTAATTGACTGTTTCAGTGTGGTACCATATTACTACGTGATCCAAACCAGTAAAAACCCAGGATCCGTTCTACAAGTATGTGAAAAACGCGAAAGTATGAGTCTGATGAGGGCAAATCCCAGACCTATCCCAGACCTAACTTGCGTTATCCTCTAAAATATTGATCGAAACCAGGGTTAATTGACTGTTTCAGTGTGGTCCCACATTACTACGTGATCCAAACCAGAAAAAACGCAGGATCCGTTCAACAAGTATGTGAAGAATGCGAAAGTATGAGTCTGATGAGGGCAAATCCCAGACCTATCCCAGACCTAACTTGCGTTAACCTCTAAAATATTGATCGAAACCAAGTTTAATCGACTGTTTCAGTGTGGAACCACATTACTACGTGATCCAAACCAGTAAAAACCCAGGATCTGTTCAATAAGTATGAGAAATATGCGAAAGAATGAGCCTGATGGGAGCAAATCCCAGACCTAACCTAGACCTAACATGAATTATTCTCTAAGATATTGGTCGTTACCAGGTTTAATTGACTGTTTCAGTGTGGAACCACATTACTACGTGATCCAAACCAGAAAAAACCCAGGATCAGTTCAACAAGTATGTGAAGAATGCGAAAGTATGAGTCTGATGTGTGAAAATCCCAGGGCTGACCTAGACCTAACATGCGTTATCCTCTAAAATATTGAGCGAAACCAGGTTTAATGGACTGTTTCAGTGTGGTACCACACTACTATGGGATCCAAACCAGAAAAAACCCAGGATCTGTTCAACAAGTATGTGAAAAACGCGAAAGTATGAGCCTGATGAGAGCAAATCCCAGACCTATCCCAGACCTAATTTGCGTTGTCCTCTAAAATATTCATTGAAACCAGGTTTAGTTGACTGTTTCAGTGTTGTACTTCATTACTACGTGATGCAATCCAGAAACAGCCCAGGATCTAGCCATCAAGTATGAGAAATATGCGAAAGAATGAGCCTGATGAGAGCGAATCCCAGACCTATCCCAGACCTAACTTGCGTTGTCCTCTAAAATATTGATTGAAACCAGGTTTAATTGACTGTTTCAGTGTTGTACTTCATTACTGCGTGATGCAATCCAGAAAAAGCCCAGGATCTAGCCATCAAGTATGAGAAATATGCGAAAGAATGAGCCTGATGGGAGCAAATCCCAGACCTAACCTGGACCTAACATGAATTATTCTCTAAAATATTTATCAAGACCAGGTTTAATTGATTGTTTCAGTGTGGACCCACATAACTACGTGATCCAAACCAGAAAAAACCCAGGATCCGTTCAACAAGTATGTGAAGAATGCGAAAGTATGGGTCTGATGAGTGAAAAAACCAGGCCTGACCTAGACCTAACATGCGTTATCCTCTAAAATATTGATGGAAACCAGGTTTCATTGACTGTTTCAGTGTGGTACTACGTTACTACGTGATGCAATCCAGAAAAAACCCAGGATCTGTTCAACGAGTATGTGAAGTGTGCGAAAGTATGAGTCTCATGAGGGCAAATCCCAGACCTATCCCAGACCTAACATGCGTTATCCTCTAAAATATTTATCCAGAACAGGTTTCATTGAATGTTTCAGTGTGGTACCACTTTACTACGTGATCCAATCCAGAAATAGCCCAGGATCTAGCCATGAAGTATGAGAAATATGCGATAGTAAGAGCCTGATGAGGGCAAATCCTAGACCTATCCCAGACCTAACTTTTTTTTTTTTTTTTTTTTTTTTTTTGTCGTGGGGAAAATCTTCGAAAGACTCCCACCCACCTCCTTGGGGTGAGGTGGGAGGGGTGTGTGGGATTCCCCGCGCCCGTACAACGACAGGCGCGGGACCTACCCACTAAAAACCCCACGGTGACCCTTCGGCACGCTTTGGGAGGATACCGGGAATCGCTCGAAGCATTCTTCCGGTATCCTCCCCGTGCCCGCGCTTTCGCGCCCATCCCCCGGGGGGACAATCGGTCCCCCCAGTAGACACACTGCCTCATAGCGGCGGGACGGGGCCACTCCATCCCGCCGCTATCCGTCCCGGGGCCGCGTTTAGTGGCGGCTGCGAGCCCCAACTCGCAACCGCCCGCGACCCCGTTTCCACCCCTCGGCGGCCGGGCGTTCATGGCCGCACCAGACCGCCGATCCCAGACCTAACTTGCGTTATCCTCTAAAATATTGATCGAAACCAGGTTTAATTGACTGTTTCAGCGTGGTACCACATTACTACGTGATACAATGCAGAAACAGCCTAGGATCTAGCCATGAAGTATGAGAAATATGCGAAAGTATGAGCCTGATGAGGGCAAATCCTAGACGTAACCCAGACCTAACATGAGTTACCCTCTAAAATATTTATCAAGACCAGGTTTAATTGAACGTTTCAGTGTGGTACCACATTACTACGTGATCCAAACCAGAAAAAACCCAGGATCTGTTCAACAAGTATGAGAAATATGCGAAAGAATGAGCCTGATGAGAGCAAATCCCAGACCTAACCTAGACCTAACATGCGTTGTCCTCTAAGATATTGATGGAAACCAGGTTTAATTGACTGTTTCAGTGTTGTACTTCATTACTACGTAATACAAACCAGAAAAAACCCAGGATCTGTTCAACAAATATGTGAAAAACGCGAAAGTATGAGCCTGATGAGGGCGAATCCCAGACCTATGCCAGACCTAACTTGCGTTGTCCTCTAAGATATTGATGGAAACCAGGTTTAATTGACTGTCTCAGTGTTGTACCACATTACTACGTGATATAATGCAGAAACAGCCTAGGATCTAGCCATGAAGTATGAGAAATATGCGAAAGTATGAGCCTGATGAGGGCAAATCCTAGACGTAACCCAGACCTAACATGAGTTACCCTCTAAAATATTTATCAAGACCAGGTTTAATTGAACGTTTCAGTGTGGTACCACATTACTACGTGATCCAAACCAGAAAAAACCCAGGATCTGTTCAACAAGTATGAGAAATATGCGAAAGAATGAGCCTGATGAGAGCAAATCCCAGACCTAACCTAGACCTAACATGCGTTGTCCTCTAAGATATTGATGGAAACCAGGTTTAATTGACTGTTTCAGTGTTGTACTTCATTACTACGTAATACAAACCAGAAAAAACCCAGGATCTGTTCAACAAATATGTGAAAAACGCGAAAGTATGAGCCTGATGAGGGCGAATCCCAGACCTATGCCAGACCTAACTTGCGTTGTCCTCTAAGATATTGATGGAAACCAGGTTTAATTGACTGTCTCAGTGTTGTACTTCATTACTACGTGATGCAATCCAGAAAAAGACCAGGATCTAGTCATCAAGTATGAGAAATATGCGAAAGAATGAGCCTGATGGGAGCAAATCGCAGACCTAACCTAGACCTAACATGCGTTATCCTCTAAAATATTTATCAAGACCAGGTTTAATTGAATGTTTCAGTGTGGTACCACTTTACTACGTGATCCAAAGCAGAAAAAACCCTCGATCAGGTCAACATGTATGTTAAAACTGCGAAAGTATGACCATGATGAGGGCAAATCCCAGGCCTAACCTAGACCTAACATGCGTTATCCTCTAAAATATTGATCGAAACCAGGTTTAATTGACTGTTTCAGTGTGGTACCACATTACTACGTCATACATTCCAGAAACAGCCCAGGATCTAGCCATCAAGTATGAGAAATATGCGAAAGAATGTGCCTGATGAGAGCAAATCCCAGACCTAACCTAGACCTAACATGAATTATTCTCTAAAATATTGATCGAAACCAGGTTTAATTGACTGTTTCAGTGTTGTACTTCATTACTACGTGATGCAATCCAGAAAAAGCCCAGGATCTAGCCATCAAGTATGAGAAATATGCGAAAGAATGAGCCTGATGAGGGCAAATCCTAGACCTAACCCAGACCTAACATGCGTTATCCTCTAAAATGTTTATCAAGACCAGGTTTAACTGAATGTTTCAGTGTAGTATCACACTACTACGTGACCCAAACGAGAAAAAGCCCAGGATCTGTTCAACAAGTATGAGAAATATGCGAAAGAATGAACCTGATGGGAGCAAATCGCAGACCTAACCTAGACCTAACATGCGTTATCCTCTAAAATATTTATCAAGACCAGGTTTAATTGAATGTTTCAGTGTGGTACCACTTTACTACGTGATCCAAAGCAGAAAATACCCTCGATCAGGTCAACATGTATGTTAAAACTGCGAAAGTATGACCATGATGAGGGCAAATCCCAGGCCTAACCTAGACCTAACTTGCGTTATCCTCTAAAATATTGATCGAAACCAGGTTTAATTGACTGTTTCAGTGTGGTACCACATTACTACGTCATACATTCCAGAAACAGCCCAGGATCTAGCCATCAAGTATGAGAAATATGCGAAAGAATGTGCCTGATGAGAGCAAATCCCAGACCTAACCTAGACCTAACATGAATTATTCTCTAAAATATTGATCGAAACCAGGTTTAATTGACTGTTTCAGTGTTGTACTTCATTACTACGTGATGCAATCCAGAAAAAGCCCAGGATCTAGCCATCAAGTATGAGAAATATGCGAAAGAATGAGCCTGATGAGGGCAAATCCTAGACCTAACCCAGACCTAACATGCGTTATCCTCTAAAATGTTTATCAAGACCAGGTTTAACTGAATGTTTCAGTGTAGTATCACACTACTACGTGACCCAAACGAGAAAAAACCCAGGATCTGTTCAACAAGTATGTGAAAAACGCGAAAGTATGAGCCTGATGAGGGCAAATCCCGGACCTATCCCAGACCTAACTTGCGTTATCCTCTAAAATATTGATCGAAACCAGGTTTAATTGAATATTTCAGTGTGGTACCATATTACTACGTGATCCAAACCAGTAAACACCCAGGATCCGTTCTACAAGTATGTGAAGAATGCGAAAGTATGAGTCTGATGAGTGAAAATCCCAGGCCTAACCTAGACCCCACATGCGTTATCCTGAAAAATATTGATCGAAACCTGGTTTAATCGACTGTTTCAGTGTGGTACCACATTACTATGTGATCCAAACCAGAAAATAACACAGGATCTGTTCAACGAGTATGTGAAGTGGGCGAAAGTATGAGTCTGATGAGGGCAAATCCCAGACCTATCCCAGACCTAACATGCGTTATCCTCTAAAATATATATCAAGACCAGGTTTAATCGATTGTTGCAGTGTGGACCCACATTACTACGTGTTCCAAGCCAGAAAAATCCCAGGATCCGTTCAACAAGTATGTGAAGAATGCGAAAGTATGAGCCTGATGAGAGCAAATCCCAGACCTATCCCAGACCTAACTTGCGTTGTCCTCTAAAATATTGATTGAAACCAGGTTTAATTGACTGTTTCAGTGTTGTACTTCATTACTACGTGATGCAATCCAGAAAAAGCCCAGGATCAAGCCATCAAGTATGAGAAATATGCGAAAGAATGAGCCTGATGGGAGCAAATCCCAGACCTAACCTAGACCTAACATGAATTATCCTCTAAAATATTTATCAAGACCAGGTTTAATCGATTGTTTCAGTGTGGACCCACATTACTACGTGATCCAAACCAGAAAAAACCCAGGATCCGTTCAACAAGTATGTGAAGAATGCGAAAGTATGAGTCTGATGAGTGAAAATCCCAGGCCTGACCTAGACCTAACATGCGTTATCCTCTAAAATATTGAGCGAAACCAGGTTTAATGGACTGTTTCAGTGTGGTACCACACTACTATGGGATCCAAACCAGAAAAAACCCAGGATCTGTTCAATAAGTATGAGAAATATGCGAAAGAATGAGCCTGATGGGAGCAAATCCCAGACCTAACCTAGACCTAACATGAATTATTCTCTAAGATATTGGTCGTTACCAGGTTTAATTGACTGTTTCAGTGTGGAACCACATTACTACGTGATCCAAACCAGAAAAAACCCAGGATCAGTTCAACAAGTATGTGAAGAATGCGAAAGTATGAGTCTGATGTGTGAAAATCCCAGGGCTGACCTAGACCTAACATGCGTTATCCTCTAAAATATTGAGCGAAACCAGGTTTAATGGACTGTTTCAGTGTGGTACCACACTACTATGGGATCCAAACCAGAAAAAACCCAGGATCTGTTCAACAAGTATGTGAAAAACGCGAAAGTATGAGCCTGATGAGAGCAAATCCCAGACCTATCCCAGACCTAACTTGCGTTGTCCTCTAAAATATTCATTGAAACCAGGTTTAATTGACTGTTTCAGTGTTGTACTTCATTACTACGTGATGCAATCCAGAAAAAGCCCAGGATCTAGCCATCAAGTATGAGAAATATGCGAAAGAATGAGCCTGATGAGAGCGAATCCCAGACCTATCCCAGACCTAACTTGCGTTGTCCTCTAAAATATTGATTGAAACCAGGTTTAATTGACTGTTTCAGTGTTGTACTTCATTACTACGTGATGCAATCCAGAAAAAGCCCAGGATCTAGCCATCAAGTATGAGAAATATGCGAAAGAATGAGCCTGATGGGAGCAAATCCCAGACCTAACCTGGACCTAACATGAATTATTCTCTAAAATATTTATCAAGACCAGGTTTAATTGATTGTTTCAGTGTGGACCCACATAACTACGTGATCCAAACCAGAAAAAACCCAGGATCCGTTCAACAAGTATGTGAAGAATGCGAAAGTATGGGTCTGATGAGTGAAAAAACCAGGCCTGACCTAGACGTAACATGCGTTATCCTCTAAAATATTGATGGAAACCAGGTTTCATTGACTGTTTCAGTGTGGTACTACGTTACTACGTGATGCAATCCAGAAAAAACCCAGGATCTGTTCAACAAGTATGTGAAAAACGCGAAACTGTGAGTCTGATGAGGGCAAATCCCAGACCTATCCCAGACCTAACTTGCGTTATCCTCTAAAATATTGATCGAAACTAGGTTTAACCGACTGTTTCAGTGTGGTACCACATTACTACGTGAACCAAACCAGAAATAGCCCTGGATCTGGCCATGAAGTATGAGAAATATACGAAAGTATGAGTCTGATGAGGGCAAATCCCAGACCTATCCCAGACCTAACATGCGTTATCCTCTAAAATATTTATCAAGACCAGGTTTAATTGATTGTTTCAGTGTGGTCCCACATTACTACGTGATCCAAACCAGAAAAAACCCAGGATCCGTTCAACAAGTATGTGAAGAATGCGAAAGTATGGGTCTGATGAGTGAAAATCCCAGACCTAACCTAGACCTAACATGCGTTATCCTCTAAAATATTGATCCAAACCAGGTTTAATTGACAGTTTCAGAGTGGTACCACATTACTACGTGATCCAATCCAGAAATAGCCCAGGATCTAGCCATGAAGTATGAGAAATATGCGAAAGTATGAGCCTGACCAGGGCAAATCCTAGACCTAACCCAGACCTAACATGCGTTATCCTCTAAAATATTTATCAAGGCCAGGTTTAATTGATTGTTCCAGTGTGGTCCCACATTACTACGTGATCCAAACCAGAAAAAACCCAGGATCCGTTCAACAAGTATGTGAAGAATGCGAAAGTACGTGTCTGATGAGTGAAAATCCCAGGCCTGACCTAGACCTAACATGCGTTATCCTCTAAAATAATGAGCGAAACCAGGTTTAATGGACTGTTTCAGTGTGGTACCACACTACTACGGGATCCAAACCAGAAAAAACCCAGGATCTGTTCAACAAGTATGTGAAAAACCCGAAAGTATGAGCCTGACGAGGGCAAATCCCAGACCTATCCCAGAGCTAACTTGCGTTGTCCTCTAAAATATTGATGGAAACCAGGTTTAATTGACTGTTTCAGTGTTGTACTTCATTACTACGTGTTGCAATCCAGAAAAAGCCCAGGATCTAGCCATCAAGTATGAGAAATATGCGAAAGAATGAGCCTGATGAGAGCAAATCCCAGACCTAACCTAGACCTAACATGAATTATTCTTTAAAATATTTATCAAGACCAGGTTTAATTGATTGTTTCAGTGTGGACCCACATAACTACGTGATCCAAACCAGAAAAAACCCAGGATCCGTTCAACAAGCATGTGTAGAATGCGAAAGTATGGGTCTGATGAGTGAAAAAACCAGGCCTGACCTAGACCTAACATGCGTTATCCTCTAAAATATTGATGGAAACCAGGTTTCATTGACTGTTTCAGTGTGGTACTACGTTACTACGTGATGCAATCCAGAAAAAACCCAGGATCTGTTCAACGAGTATGTGAAGTGTGCGAAAGTATGAGTCTCATGAGGGCAAATCCCAGACCTATCCCAGACCTAACATGCGTTATCCTCTAAAATATTTATCCAGAACAGGTTTCATTGAATGTTTCAGTGTGGTACCACTTTACTACGTGATCCAATCCAGAAATAGCCCAGGATCTAGCCATGAAGTATGAGAAATATGCGATAGTAAGAGCCTGATGAGGGCAAATCCTAGACCTATCCCAGACCTAACTTTTTTTTTTTTTTTTTTTTTTTTTTTGTCGTGGGGAAAATCTTCGAAAGACTCCCACCCACCTCCTTGGGGTGAGGTGGGAGGGGTGTGTGGGATTCCCCGCGCCCGTACAACGACAGGCGCGGGACCTACCCACTAAAAACCCCACGGTGACCCTTCGGCACGCTTTGGGAGGATACCGGGAATCGCTCGAAGCATTCTTCCGGTATCCTCCCCGTGCCCGCGCTTTCGCGCCCATCCCCCGGGGGGACAATCGGTCCCCCCAGTAGACACACTGCCTCATAGCGGCGGGACGGGGCCACTCCATCCCGCCGCTATCCGTCCCGGGGCCGCGTTTAGTGGCGGCTGCGAGCCCCAACTCGCAACCGCCCGCGACCCCGTTTCCACCCCTCGGCGGCCGGGCGTTCATGGCCGCACCAGACCGCCGATCCCAGACCTAACTTGCGTTATCCTCTAAAATATTGATCGAAACCAGGTTTAATTGACTGTTTCAGCGTGGTACCACATTACTACGTGATACAATGCAGAAACAGCCTAGGATCTAGCCATGAAGTATGAGAAATATGCGAAAGTATGAGCCTGATGAGGGCAAATCCTAGACGTAACCCAGACCTAACATGAGTTACCCTCTAAAATATTTATCAAGACCAGGTTTAATTGAACGTTTCAGTGTGGTACCACATTACTACGTGATCCAAACCAGAAAAAACCCAGGATCTGTTCAACAAGTATGAGAAATATGCGAAAGAATGAGCCTGATGAGAGCAAATCCCAGACCTAACCTAGACCTAACATGCGTTGTCCTCTAAGATATTGATGGAAACCAGGTTTAATTGACTGTTTCAGTGTTGTACTTCATTACTACGTAATACAAACCAGAAAAAACCCAGGATCTGTTCAACAAATATGTGAAAAACGCGAAAGTATGAGCCTGATGAGGGCGAATCCCAGACCTATGCCAGACCTAACTTGCGTTGTCCTCTAAGATATTGATGGAAACCAGGTTTAATTGACTGTCTCAGTGTTGTACTTCATTACTACGTGATGCAATCCAGAAAAAGACCAGGATCTAGCCATCAAGTATGAGAAATATGCGAAAGAATGAGCCTGATGGGAGCAAATCGCAGACCTAACCTAGACCTAACATGCGTTATCCTCTAAAATATTTATCAAGACCAGGTTTAATTGAATGTTTCAGTGTGGTACCACTTTACTACGTGATCCAAAGCAGAAAAAACCCTCGATCAGGTCAACATGTATGTTAAAACTGCGAAAGTATGACCATGATGAGGGCAAATCCCAGGCCTAACCTAGACCTAACTTGCGTTATCCTCTAAAATATTGATCGAAACCAGGTTTAATTGACTGTTTCAGTGTGGTACCACATTACTACGTCATACATTCCAGAAACAGCCCAGGATCTAGCCATCAAGTATGAGAAATATGCGAAAGAATGTGCCTGATGAGAGCAAATCCCAGACCTAACCTAGACCTCACATGAATTATTCTCTAAAATATTGATCGAAACCAGGTTTAATTGACTGTTTCAGTGTTGTACTTCATTACTACGTGATGCAATCCAGAAAAAGCCCAGGATCTAGCCATCAAGTATGAGAAATATGCGAAAGAATGAGCCTGATGAGGGCAAATCCTAGACCTAACCCAGACCTAACATGCGTTATCCTCTAAAATGTTTATCAAGACCAGGTTTAACTGAATGTTTCAGTGTAGTATCACACTACTACGTGACCCAAACGAGAAAAAACCCAGGATCTGTTCAACAAGTATGAGAAATATGCGAAAGAATGAACCTGATGGGAGCAAATCGCAGACCTAACCTAGACCTAACATGCGTTATCCTCTAAAATATTTATCAAGACCAGGTTTAATTGAATGTTTCAGTGTGGTACCACTTTACTACGTGATCCAAAGCAGAAAAAACCCTCGATCAGGTCAACATGTATGTTAAAACTGCGAAAGTATGACCATGATGAGGGCAAATCCCAGGCCTAACCTAGACCTAACTTGCGTTATCCTCTAAAATATTGATCGAAACCAGGTTTAATTGACTGTTTCAGTGTGGTACCACATTACTACGTCATACATTCCAGAAACAGCCCAGGATCTAGCCATCAAGTATGAGAAATATGCGAAAGAATGTGCCTGATGAGAGCAAATCCCAGACCTAACCTAGACCTAACATGAATTATTCTCTAAAATATTGATCGAAACCAGGTTTAATTGACTGTTTCAGTGTTGTACTTCATTACTACGTGATGCAATCCAGAAAAAGCCCAGGATCTAGCCATCAAGTATGAGAAATATGCGAAAGAATGAGCCTGATGAGGGCAAATCCTAGACCTAACCCAGACCTAACATGCGTTATCCTCTAAAATGTTTATCAAGACCAGGTTTAACTGAATGTTTCAGTGTAGTATCACACTACTACGTGACCCAAACGAGAAGAAACCCAGGATCTGTTCAACAAGTATGTGAAAAACGCGAAAGTATGAGCCTGATGAGGGCAAATCCCGGACCTATCCCAGACCTAACTTGCGTTATCCTCTAAAATATTGATCGAAACCAGGTTTAATTGAATATTTCAGTGTGGTACCATATTACTACGTGATCCAAACCAGTAAAAACCCAGGATCCGTTCTACAAGTATGTGAAGAATGCGAAAGTATGAGTCTGATGAGTGAAAATCCCAGGCCTAACCTAGACCCCACATGCGTTATCCTGAAAAATATTGATCGAAACCTGGTTTAATCGACTGTTTCAGTGTGGTACCACATTACTATGTGATCCAAACCAGAAAATAACACAGGATCTGTTCAACGAGTATGTGAAGTGTGCGAAAGTATGAGTCTGATGAGGGCAAATCCCAGACCTATCCCAGACCTAACATGCGTTATCCTCTAAAATATTTATCAAGACCAGGTTTAATCGATTGTTTCAGTGTGGACCCACATTACTACGTGTTCCAAGCCAGAAAAAACCCAGGATCCGTTCAACAAGTATGTGAAGAATGCGAAAGTATGAGCCTGATGAGAGCAAATCCCAGACCTATCCCAGACCTAACTTGCGTTGTCCTCTAAAATATTGATTGAAACCAGGTTTAATTGACTGTTTCAGTGTTGTACTTCATTACTACGTGATGCAATCCAGAAAAAGCCCAGGATCAAGCCATCAAGTATGAGAAATATGCGAAAGAATGAGCCTGATGGGAGCAAATCCCAGACCTAACCTAGACCTAACATGAATTATCCTCTAAAATATTTATCAAGACCAGGTTTAATCGATTGTTTCAGTGTGGACCCACATTACTACGTGATCCAAACCAGAAAAAACCCAGGATCCGTTCAACAAGTATGTGAAGAATGCGAAAGTATGAGTCTGATGAGTGAAAATCCCAGGCCTGACCTAGACCTAACATGCGTTATCCTCTAAAATATTGAGCGAAACCAGGTTTAATGGACTGTTTCAGTGTGGTACCACACTACTATGGGATCCAAACCAGAAAAAACCCAGGATCTGTTCAATAAGTATGAGAAATATGCGAAAGAATGAGCCTGATGGGAGCAAATCCCAGACCTAACCTAGACCTAACATGAATTATTCTCTAAGATATTGGTCGTTACCAGGTTTAATTGACTGTTTCAGTGTGGAACCACATTACTACGTGATCCAAACCAGAAAAAACCCAGGATCAGTTCAACAAGTATGTGAAGAATGCGAAAGTATGAGTCTGATGTGTGAAAATCCCAGGGCTGACCTAGACCTAACATGCGTTATCCTCTAAAATATTGAGCGAAACCAGGTTTAATGGACTGTTTCAGTGTGGTACCACACTACTATGGGATCCAAACCAGAAAAAACCCAGGATCTGTTCAACAAGTATGTGAAAAACGCGAAAGTATGAGCCTGATGAGAGCAAATCCCAGACCTATCCCAGACCTAACTTGCGTTGTCCTCTAAAATATTCATTGAAACCAGGTTTAATTGACTGTTTCAGTGTTGTACTTCATTACTACGTGATGCAATCCAGAAAAAGCCCAGGATCTAGCCATCAAGTATGAGAAATATGCGAAAGAATGAGCCTGATGAGAGCGAATCCCAGACCTATCCCAGACCTAACTTGCGTTGTCCTCTAAAATATTGATTGAAACCAGGTTTAATTGACTGTTTCAGTGTTGTACTTCATTACTACGTGATGCAATCCAGAAAAAGCCCAGGATCTAGCCATCAAGTATGAGAAATATGCGAAAGAATGAGCCTGATGGGAGCAAATCCCAGACCTAACCTGGACCTAACATGAATTATTCTCTAAAATATTTATCAAGACCAGGTTTAATTGATTGTTTCAGTGTGGACCCACATAACTACGTGATCCAACCCAGAAAAAACCCAGGATCCGTTCAACAAGTATGTGAAGAATGCGAAAGTATGGGTCTGATGAGTGAAAAAACCAGGCCTGACCTAGACGTAACATGCGTTATCCTCTAAAATATTGATGGAAACCAGGTTTCATTGACTGTTTCAGTGTGGTACTACGTTACTACGTGATGCAATCCAGAAAAAACCCAGGATCCGATCAACAAGTATGTGAAGAATGCGAAAGTATGGGTCTGATGAGTGAAAATCCCAGACCTAACCTAGACCTAACATGCGTTATCCTCTAAAATATTGATCCAAACCAGGTTTAATTGACAGTTTCAGAGTGGTACCACATTACTACGTGATCCAATCCAGAAATAGCCCAGGATCTAGCCATGAAGTATGAGAAATATGCGAAAGTATGAGCCTGACCAGGGCAAATCCTAGACCTAACCCAGACCTAACATGCGTTATCCTCTAAAATATTTATCAAGGCCAGGTTTAATTGATTGTTCCAGTGTGGTCCCACATTACTACGTGATCCAAACCAGAAAAAACCCAGGATCCGTTCAACAAGTATGTGAAGAATGCGAAAGTACGTGTCTGATGAGTGAAAATCCCAGGCCTGACCTAGACCTAACATGCGTTATCCTCTAAAATAATGAGCGAAACCAGCTTTAATGGACTGTTTCAGTGTGGTACCACACTACTACGGGATCCAAACCAGAAAAAACCCAGGATCTGTTCAACAAGTATGTGAAAAACCCGAAAGTATGAGCCTGACGAGGGCAAATCCCAGACCTATCCCAGAGCTAACTTGCGTTGTCCTCTAAAATATTGATGGAAACCAGGTTTAATTGACTGTTTCAGTGTTGTACTTCATTACTACGTGTTGCAATCCAGAAAAAGCCCAGGATCTAGCCATCAAGTATGAGAAATATGCGAAAGAATGAGCCTGATGAGAGCAAATCCCAGACCTAACCTAGACCTAACATGAATTATTCTTTAAAATATTTATCAAGACCAGGTTTAATTGATTGTTTCAGTGTGGACCCACATAACTACGTGATCCAAACCAGAAAAAACCCAGGATCCGTTCAACAAGTATGTGTAGAATGCGAAAGTATGGGTCTGATGAGTGAAAAAACCAGGCCTGACCTAGACCTAACATGCGTTATCCTCTAAAATATTGATGGAAACCAGGTTTCATTGACTGTTTCAGTGTGGTACTACGTTACTACGTGATGCAATCCAGAAAAAACCCAGGATCTGTTCAACAAGTATGTGAAAAACGCGAAACTGTGAGTCTGATGAGGGCAAATCCCAGACCTATCCCAGACCTAACTTGCGTTATCCTCTAAAATATTGATCGAAACTAGGTTTAACCGACTGTTTCAGTGTGGTACCACATTACTACGTGAACCAAACCAGAAATAGCCCAGGATCTGGCCATGAAGTATGAGAAATATACGAAAGTATGAGTCTGATGAGGGCAAATCCCAGACCTATCCCAGACCTAACATGCGTTATCCTCTAAAATATTTATCAAGACCAGGTTTAATTGATTGTTTCAGTGTGGTCCCACATTACTACGTGATCCAAACCAGAAAAAACCCAGGATCCGTTCAACAAGTATGTGAAGAATGCGAAAGTATGGGTCTGATGAGTGAAAATCCCAGACCTAACCTAGACCTAACATGCGTTATCCTCTAAAATATTGATCCAAACCAGGTTTAATTGACAGCTTCAGTGTGGTACCACATTACTACGTGATCCAATCCAGAAATAGCCCAGGATCTAGCCATGAAGTATGAGAAATATGCGAAAGTATGAGCCTGACCAGGGCAAATCCTAGACCTAACCCAGACCTAACATGCGTTATCCTCTAAAATATTTATCAAGGCCAGGTTTAATTGATTGTTCCAGTGTGGTCCCACATTACTACGTGATCCAAACCAGAAAAAACCCAGGATCCGTTCAACAAGTAAGTGAAGAATGCGAAAGTACGTGTCTGATGAGTGAAAATCCCAGGCCTGACCTAGACCTAACATGCGTTATCCTCTAAAATAATGAGCGAAACCAGGTTTAATGGACTGTTTCAGTGTGGTACCACACTACTACGGGATCCAAACCAGAAAAAACCCAGGATCTGTTCAACAAGTATGTGAAAAACCCGAAAGTATGAGCCTGATGAGGGCAAATCCCAGACCTATCCCAGAGCTAACTTGCGTTGTCCTCTAAAATATTGATGGAAACCAGGTTTAATTGACTGTTTCAGTGTTGTACTTCATTACTACGTGTTGCAATCCAGAAAAAGCCCAGGATCTAGCCATCAAGTATGAGAAATATGCGAAAGAATGAGCCTGATGAGAGCAAATCCCAGACCTAACCTAGACCTAACATGAATTATTCTTTAAAATATTTATCAAGACCAGGTTTAATTGATTGTTTCAGTGTGGACCCACATAACTACGTGATCCAAACCAGAAAAAACCCAGGATCCGTTCAACAAGTATGTGAAGAATGCGATAGTATGGGTCTGATGAGTGAAAAAACCAGGCCTGACCTAGACCTAACATGCGTTATCCTCTAAAATATTGATGGAAACCAGGTTTCATTGACTGTTTCAGTGTGGTACTACGTTGCTACGTGATGCAATCCAGAAAAAACCCAGGATCTGTTCAACGAGTATGTGAAGTGTGCGAAAGTATGAGTCTCATGAGGGCAAATCCCAGACCTATCCCAGACCTAACATGCGTTATCCTCTAATATATTTATCAAGACCAGGTTTAATTGACAGTTTTAGTGTGGTACCACATTACTACGTGAGCCAAACCAGAAAAAAGCCAGGATCCGTTCAACAAGTATGTGAAGAATGCGAAAGTATGAGTGTGATGAGTGAAAATCCCAGGCCAGACCTAGACCTAACATGCGTTATCCTCTAAAATATTGAGCGAAACCAGGTTTAATGGACTGTTACAGTGTGGTACAACACCACTACGGGATCCAAACCAGAAAAAACCCAGGATCTGTTCAACAAGTATGTGATAAACGCGAAAGTATGAGCCTGATGAGGGCAAATCCCAGACCTATCCCAGACCCAACTTGCGTTGTCCTCTAAAGTATTGATGGAAACCAGGTTTAATTGACTGTTTCAGTGTAGTACTTCATTACTACGTGATGCAATCCAGAAAAAGCCCAGGATCTAGCCATCAGGTATGAGAAATAAGCGAAAGAATGAGCCTGATGAGAGCAAATCCCAGACCTAACCTAGACCTAACATGAATTATTCTCTAAAATATTGGTCGAAACCAGGTTTAATTGACTGTTTCAGTGTGGTTCCACATTACTACGTGATCCAAACCAGAAAAAACGCAGGATCCGTTCAACAAGTATGTGAAGAATGCGAAAGTATGAGTCTGACGTGTGAAAATCCCAGGCCTAACCTAGACCTAACATGCGTTATCCTCAAAAATATTGATCGAAACCTGGTTTAATTGAATGTTTGAGTGTGGTACCACATTACTACGTGAGCCAAACCAGAAAAAAACCCAGGATCTGATCAACGAGTATGTGAAGTGTGCGAAAGTATGAGTGTGATGAGGGCAAACCCCAGACCTATCCCAGACCTAACTTGCGATATCCTCTAAAATATTGATCGAAACCAGGTTTAATTGACAGTTTTAGTGTGGTACCACTTTACTACGTGATCCAAAGCAGAAAAAACCCACGATCAGGTCAGCATGCATGTAAAAACTGCGAAAGTATGAGCCTGATGAGGGCAAATCCCAGACCTATCCCAGACCTAACTTGCGTTATCCTCTAAAATATTTATCAAGACCAGGTTTAATTGACTGTTTCAGCGTGGTACCACATTACTACGTGATACAATGCAGAAACAGTCCAGGATCTAGCCATGAAGTATGAGAAATATGCGATAGTAAGAGCCTGATGAGGGCAAATCCTAGACCTATCCCAGACCTAACTTGCGTTATCCTCTAAAATATTGATCGAAACCAGGTTTAATTGACTGTTTCAGCGTGGTACCACATTACTACGTGATACAATGCAGAAACAGCCCAGGATCTAGCCATGAAGTATGAGAAATATGCGAAAGTATGAGCCTGATGAAGGCAAATCCTAGACGTATCCCAGACCTAACATGCGTTATCCTCTAAAATATTGATCGCAACCAGGTTTAATGGACTGTTTCTGTGTGGTACCACACAACTACGTGATCCAAACCAGAAAAAACGCAGGATCCGTTCAACAAGTATGTGAAAAACGCGAAAGTACGTGTCTGATGAGTGAAAATCCCAGGCCTGACCTAGACCTAACATGCGTTATCCTCTAAAATAATGAGCGAAACCAGGTTTAATGGACTGTTTCAGTGTGGTACCACACTACTACGGGATCCAAACCAGAAAAAACCCAGGATCCGTTCAACAAGTATGTGAAGAATGCGAATGTATGAGTCTGATCAGTGAAAATCTCAAGCCTTACCTAGATCTAACTTGCGTTGTCCTCTAAAATATTGATGGAAACCAGGTTTCATTGACTGTTTCAGTGTGGTACTACGTTACTGCGTGATGCAATCCAGAAAAAGCCCAGGATCTAACCATCAAGTATGAGACATATGCGAAAGAATGAGCCTGATGAGAGCAAATCCCAGACCTAACCTAGACCTAACATGTGTTATCCTCTAAAATATTGAGCGAAACCAGGTTTAATGGACGGTTTCAGTGTGGTACCACACTACTTCGTGATCCAAACCAGAAAAAACCCAGGATCCGTTCAACAAGTATGTGAAGAATGCGAAAGTATGGGTCTGATGAGTGAAAAAACCAGGCCTGACCTAGACCTAACATGCGTTATCCTCTAAAATATTGATGGAAACCAGGTTTCATTGACTGTTTCAGTGTGGTACTACGTTACTACGTGATGCAATCCAGAAAAAACCCAGGATCTGTTCAACGAGTATGTGAAGTGTGCGAAAGTATGAGTCTCATGAGGGCAAATCCCAGACCTATCCCAGACCTAACATGCGTTATCCTCTAATATATTTATCAAGACCAGGTTTAATTGACAGTTTTAGTGTGGTACCACATTACTACGTGAGCCAAACCAGAAAAAAGCCAGGATCCGTTCAACAAGTATGTGAAGAATGCGAAAGTATGAGTGTGATGAGTGAAAATCCCAGGCCAGACCTAGACCTAACATGCGTTATCCTCTAAAATATTGAGCGAAACCAGGTTTAATGGACTGTTACAGTGTGGTACAACACCACTACGGGATCCAAACCAGAAAAAACCCAGGATCTGTTCAACAAGTATGTGATAAACGCGAAAGTATGAGCCTGATGAGGGCAAATCCCAGACCTATCCCAGACCCAACTTGCGTTGTCCTCTAAAGTATTGATGGAAACCAGGTTTAATTGACTGTTTCAGTGTTGTACTTCATTACTACGTGATGCAATCCAGAAAAAGCCCAGGATCTAGCCATCAGGTATGAGAAATAAGCGAAAGAATGAGCCTGATGAGAGCAAATCCCAGACCTAACCTAGACCTAACATGAATTATTCTCTAAAATATTGGTCGAAACCAGGTTTAATTGACTGTTTCAGTGTGGTTCCATATTACTCCGTGATCCAAACCAGAAAAAACCCAGGATCCGTTCAACAAGTATGTGAAGAATGCGAAAGTATGGGTCTGATGAGTGAAAAAACCAGGCCTGACCTAGACGTAACATGCGTCATCCTCTAAAATATTGATGGAAACCAGGTTTCATTGACTGTTTCAGTGTGGTACTACGTTACTACGTGATGCAATCCAGAAAAAACCCAGGATCTGTTCAACAAGTATGTGAAAAACGCGAAACTGTGAGTCTGATGAGGGCAAATCCCAGACCTATCCCAGACCTAACTTGCGTTATCCTCTAAAATATTGATCGAAACTAGGTTTAACCGACTGTTTCAGTGTGGTACCACATTACTACGTGAACCAAACCAGAAATAGCCCAGGATCTGGCCATGAAGTATGAGAAATATACGAAAGTATGAGTCTGATGAGGGCAAATCCCAGACCTATTCCAGACCTAACATGCGTTATCCTCTAAAATATTTATCAAGACCAGGTTTAATTGATTGTTTCAGTGTGGTCCCACATTACTACGTGATCCAAACCAGAAAAAACCCAGGATCCGTTCAACAAGTATGTGAAGAATGCGAAAGTATGGGTCTGATGAGTGAAAATCCCAGACCTAACCTAGACCTAACATGCGTTATCCTCTAAAATATTGATCCAAACCAGGTTTAATTGACAGTTTCAGTGTGGTACCACATTACTACGTGATCCAATCCAGAAATAGCCCAGGATCTAGCCATGAAGTATGAGAAATATGCGAAAGTATGAGCCTGACCAGGGCAAATCCTAGACCTAACCCAGACCTAACATGCGTTATCCTCTAAAATATTTATCAAGGCCAGGTTTAATTGATTGTTCCAGTGTGGTCCCACATTACTACGTGATCCAAACCAGAAAAAACCCAGGATCCGTTCAACAAGTAAGTGAAGAATGCGAAACTACGTGTCTGATGAGTGAAAATCCCAGGCCTGACCTAGACCTAACATGCGTTATCCTCTAAAATAATGAGCGAAACCAGGTTTAATGGACTGTTTCAGTGTGGTACCACACTACTACGGGATCCAAACCAGAAAAAACCCAGGATCTGTTCAACAAGTATGTGAAAAACCCGAAAGTATGAGCCTGATGAGGGCAAATCCCAGACCTATCCCAGAGCTAACTTGCGTTGTCCTCTAAAATATTGATGGAAACCAGGTTTAATTGACTGTTTCAGTGTTGTACTTCATTACTACGTGTTGCAATCCAGAAAAAGCCCAGGATCTAGCCATCAAGTATGAGAAATATGCGAAAGAATGAGCCTGATGAGAGCAAATCCCAGACCTAACCTAGACCTAACATGAATTATTCTTTAAAATATTTATCAAGACCAGGTTTAATTGATTGTTTCAGTGTGGACCCACATAACTACGTGATCCAAACCAGAAAAAACCCAGGATCCGTTCAACAAGTATGTGAAGAATGCGAAAGTATGGGTCTGATGAGTGAAAAAACCAGGCCTGACCTAGACCTAACATGCGTTATCCTCTAAAATATTGATGGAAACCAGGTTTCATTGACTGTTTCAGTGTGGTACTACGTTACTACGTGATGCAATCCAGAAAAAACCCAGGATCTGTTCAACGAGTATGTGAAGTGTGCGAAAGTATGAGTCTCATGAGGGCAAATCCCAGACCTATCCCAGACGTAACATGCGTTATCCTCTAATATATTTATCAAGACCAGGTTTAATTGACAGTTTTAGTGTGGTACCACATTACTACGTGAGCCAAACCAGAAAAAAGCCAGGATCCGTTCAACAAGTATGTGAAGAATGCGAAAGTATGAGTGTGATGAGTGAAAATCCCAGGCCAGACCTAGACCTAACATGCGTTATCCTCTAAAATATTGAGCGAAACCAGGTTTAATGGACTGTTACAGTGTGGTACAACACCACTACGTGATCCAAACCAGAAAAAACCCAGGATCTGTTCAACAAGTATGTGATAAACGCGAAAGTATGAGCCTGATGAGGGCAAATCCCAGACCTATCCCAGACCCAACTTGCGTTGTCCTCTAAAGTATTGATGGAAACCAGGTTTAATTGACTGTTTCAGTGTTGTACTTCATTACTACGTGATGCAATCCAGAAAAAGCCCAGGATCTAGCCATCAGGTATGAGAAATAAGCGAAAGAATGAGCCTGATGAGAGCAAATCCCAGACCTAACCTAGACCTAACATGAATTATTCTCTAAAATATTGGTCGAAACCAGGTTTAATTGACTGTTTCAGTGTGGTTCCACATTACTACGTGATCCAAACCAGAAAAAACGCAGGATCCGTTCAACAAGTATGTGAAGAATGCGAAAGTATGAGTCTGACGTGTGAAAATCCCAGGCCTAACCTAGACCTAACATGCGTTATCCTCAAAAATATTGATCGAAACCTGGTTTAATTGAATGTTTGAGTGTGGTACCACATTACTACGTGAGCCAAACCAGAAAAAAACCCAGGATCTGATCAACGAGTATGTGAAGTGTGCGAAAGTATGAGTGTGATGAGGGCAAATCCCAGACCTATCCCAGACCTAACTTGCGATATCCTCTAAAATATTGATCGAAACCAGGTTTAATTGACAGTTTTAGTGTGGTACCACTTTACTACGTGATCCAAAGCAGAAAAAACCCACGATCAGGTCAGCATGCATGTAAAAACTGCGAAAGTATGAGCCTGATGAGGGCAAATCCCAGACCTATCCCAGACCTAACTTGCGTTATCCTCTAAAATATTTATCAAGACCAGGTTTAATTGACTGTTTCAGCGTGGTACCACATTACTACGTGATACAATGCAGAAACAGTCCAGGATCTAGCCATGAAGTATGAGAAATATGCGATAGTAAGAGCCTGATGAGGGCAAATCCTAGACCTATCCCAGACCTAACTTGCGTTATCCTCTAAAATATTGATCGAAACCAGGTTTAATTGACTGTTTCAGCGTGGTACCACATTACTACGTGATACAATGCAGAAACAGCCCAGGATCTAGCCATGAAGTATGAGAAATATGCGAAAGTATGAGCCTGATGAAGGCAAATCCTAGACGTATCCCAGACCTAACATGCGTTATCCTCTAAAATATTGATCGCAACCAGGTTTAATGGACTGTTTCTGTGTGGTACCACACAACTACGTGATCCAAACCAGAAAAAACGCAGGATCCGTTCAACAAGTATGTGAAAAACGCGAAAGTATGAGTCTGATGAGTGAAAATCCCAGGCCTAACCTAGACCTAACATGCGTTATCCTCAAAAATATTGATCGAAACCTGGTTTAATCGACTGTTTCAGTGTGGTACCACATTACTATGTGATCCAAACCAGAAAAAACCCAGGATCCGTTCAACAAGTATGTGAAGAATGCGAAAGTATGAGTCTGATGACTGAAAATCCCAGGCCTAACCTAGACCTAACATGCGTTATCCTCAAAAATATTGATCGAAACCTGGTTTAATCGACTGTTTCAGTGTGGTACCACATTACTATGTGACCCAAACCAGAAAATAACCCAGGATCTGTTCAACAAGTATGTGAAAAACGCGAAAGTATGAGCCTGACGAGGGCAAATCCTAGACCTAACCCAGACCTAACATGCGTTATCCTTTAAAATATTGGTCCAAACCTGGTTTAATCGACTGTTTCAGTGTGGTACCACATTACTATGTGATCCAAACCAGAAAATAACCCAGGATCTGTTCAACGAGTATGTGAAGTGTGCGAAAGTATGAGTCTGATGAGGGCAAATCCCAGACCTATCCCAGACCTAACATGCGTTATCCTGTAAAATATTTATCAAGACCAGGTTTAATTGATTGTTTCAGTGTGGTCCCACATTACTACGTGATCCAAACCAGAAAAAACCCAGGATCCGTTCAACAAGTGTGTGAAGAATGCGAAAGTATGGGTCTGATGAGTGAAAATCCCAGACCTAACCTAGACCTAACATGCGTTATCCTCTAAAATATTGATCGAAACCAGGTTTAATTGACTGTTTCAGCGTGGTACGACATTACTACGTGATACAATGCAGAAACAGCCCAGGATCTAGCCATGAAGTATGAGAAATATGCGAAAGTATGAGCCTGATGAAGGCAAATCCTAGACGTATCCCAGACCTAACATGCGTTATCCTCTAAAATATTGATCGCAACCAGGTTTAATGGACTGTTTCTGTGTGGTACCACACAACTACGTGATCCAAACCAGAAAAAACGCAGGATCCGTTCAACAAGTATGTGAAAAACGCGAAAGTATGAGTCTGATGAGTGAAAATCCCAGGCCTAACCTAGACCTAACATGCGTTATCCTCAAAAATATTGATCGAAACCTGGTTTAATCGACTGTTTCAGTGTGGTACCACATTACTATGTGATCCAAACCAGAAAAAACCCAGGATCCGTTCAACAAGTATGTGAAGAATGCGAAAGTATGAGTCTGATGACTGAAAATCCCAGGCCTAACCTAGACCTAACATGCGTTATCCTCAAAAATATTGATCGAAACCTGGTTTAATCGACTGTTTCAGTGTGGTACCACATTACTATGTGACCCAAACCAGAAAATAACCCAGGATCTGTTCAACAAGTATGTGAAAAACGCGAAAGTATGAGCCTGACGAGGGCAAATCCTAGACCTAACCCAGACCTAACATGCGTTATCCTTTAAAATATTGGTCCAAACCTGGTTTAATCGACTGTTTCAGTGTGGTACCACATTACTATGTGATCCAAACCAGAAAATAACCCAGGATCTGTTCAACGAGTATGTGAAGTGTGCGAAAGTATGAGTCTGATGAGGGCAAATCCCAGACCTATCCCAGACCTAACATGCGTTATCCTGTAAAATATTTATCAAGACCAGGTTTAATTGATTGTTTCAGTGTGGTCCCACATTACTACGTGATCCAAACCAGAAAAAACCCAGGATCCGTTCAACAAGTGTGTGAAGAATGCGAAAGTATGGGTCTGATGAGTGAAAATCCCAGACCTAACCTAGACCTAACATGCGTTATCCTCTAAAATATTGATCCAAACCAGGTTTAATGGACTGTATCAGTGTGGAACCACACTACTACGTAATCCAAACCAGAAAAAACCCAGGATCTGTTCAACAAGTATGTGAAAAACGCGAAAGTATGAGCCTGACGAGGGCAAATCCTAGACCTAACCCAGACCTAACATGCGTTATCCTCTAAAATATTTATCAAGACCAGGTTTAATCGATTGTTTCAGTGTGGACCCACATTACTTCGTGATCCAAGCCAGAAAAAACCCAGGATCCGTTCAACAAGTATGTGAAGAATGCGAAAGTATGAGTCTGATGAGTGAAAATCCCAGGCCTGACCCAGACCTAACATGCGTTATCCTCTAAAATATTGAGCGAAACCAGGTTTAATGGACTGTTTCAGTGTGGTACCACATTACTACGTCATACAATCCAGAAACAGTCCAGGATCTAGCCATCAAGTATGAGAAATATGCGAAAGAATGAGCCTGATGGGAGCAAATCCCAGACCTAACCTAGACCTAACATGAATTATCCTCTAAAATATTTATCAAGACCAGGTTTAATTGAACGTTTCAGTGTGGAACCACATTACTACGTGATCCAAACCAGAAAAAACCCAGGATCTGTTCAACAAGTATGAGAAATATGCGAAGGAATGAGCCTGATGAGAGCAAATCCCAGACCTAACCTAGACCTAACATGCGTTGTCCTCTAAGATATTGATGGAAACCAGGTTTAATTGACTGTTTCAGTGTTGTACTTCATTACTACGTGATACAAACCAGAAAAAACCCAGGATCTGTTCAACAAATATGTGAAAAACGCGAAAGTATGAGCCTGATGAGGGCGAATCCCAGACCTATGCCAGACCTAACTTGCGTTGTCCTCTAAGATATCGATGGAAACCAGGTTTAATTGACTGTCTCAGTGTTGTACTTCATTACTACGTGATGCAATCCAGAAAAAGCCTAGGATCTAGCCATCAAGTATGAGAAATATGCGAAAGAATGAGCCTGATGGGAGCAAATCCCAGGCCTAACCTAGACCTAACTTGCGTTATCCTCTAAAATATTGATCGAAACCAGGTTTAATTGACTGTTTCAGTGTGGTACCACATTACTACGTCATACAATCCAGAAACAGCCCAGGATCTAGCCATCAAGTATGGGTAATATGCGAAAGAATGTGCCTGATGAGAGCAAATCCCAGACCTAACATAGACCTAACATGAATTATTCTCAAAAATATTGATCGAAACCAGGTTTAATTGACTGTTTCAGTGTTGTACTTCATTACTACGTGATGCAATCCAGAAAAAGCCCAGGATCTAGCCATCAAGTATGAGAAATATGCGAAAGAATGAGCCTGATGAGGGCAAATCCTAGACCTAACCCAGACCTAACATGCGTTATCCTCTAAAATGTTTATCAAGACCAGGTTTAACTGAATGTTTCAGTGTAGTATCACACTACTACGTGACCCAAACGAGAAAAAACCCAGGATCTGCTCAACAAGTATGTGAAAAACGCGAAAGTATGAGCCTGATGAGGGCAAATCCCGGACCTATCCCAGACCTAACTTGCGTTATCCTCTAAAATATTGATCGAAACCAGGTTTAATTGAATATTTCAGTGTGGTACCATATTACTACGTGATCCAAACCAGTAAAAACCCAGGATCCGTTCTACAAGTATGTGAAGAATGCGAAAGTATGAGTCTGATGAGTGAAAATCCCAGGCCTAACCTAGACCCCACATGCGTTATCCTGAAAAATATTGATCGAAACCTGGTTTAATCGACTGTTTCAGTGTGGTACCACATTACTATGTGATCCAAACCAGAAAATAACACAGGATCTGTTCAACGAGTATGTGAAGTGTGCGAAAGTATGAGTCTGATGAGGGCAATTCCCAGACCTATCTCAGACCTAACATGCGTTATCCTCTAAAATATTTATCAAGACCAGGTTTAATCGATTGTTTCAGTGTGGACCCACATTACTACGTGTTCCAAGCCAGAAAAAACCCAGGATCCGTTCAACAAGTATGTGAAGAATGCGAAAGTATGAGCCTGATGAGAGCAAATCCCAGACCTATCCCAGACCTAACTTGCGTTGTCCTCTAAAATATTGATTGAAACCAGGTTTAATTGACTGTTTCAGTGTTGTACTTCATTACTACGTGATGCAATCCAGAAAAAGCCCAGGATCAAGCCATCAAGTATGAGAAATATGCGAAAGAATGAGCCTGATGGGAGCAAATCCCAGACCTAACCTAGACCTAACATGAATTATCCTCTAAAATATTTATCAAGACCAGGTTTAATCGATTGTTTCAGTGTGGACCCACATTACTACGTGATCCAAACCAGAAAAAACCCAGGATCCGTTCAACAAGTATGTGAAGAATGCGAAAGTATGAGTCTGATGAGTGAAAATCCCAGGCCTGACCTAGACCTAACATGCGTTATCCTCTAAAATATTGAGCGAAACCAGGTTTAATGGACTGTTTCAGTGTGGTACCACACTACTATGGGATCCAAACCAGAAAAAACCCAGGATCTGTTCAATAAGTATGAGAAATATGCGAAAGAATGAGCCTGATGGGAGCAAATCCCAGACCTAACCTAGACCTAACATGAATTATTCTCTAAGATATTGGTCGTTACCAGGTTTAATTGACTGTTTCAGTGTGGAACCACATTACTACGTGATCCAAACCAGAAAAAACCCAGGATCAGTTCAACAAGTATGTGAAGAATGCGAAAGTATGAGTCTGATGTGTGAAAATCCCAGGCATAAACCTAGACCTAACATGCGTTATCCTCTAAAATATTGAGCGAAACCAGGTTTAATGGACTGTTTCAGTGTGGTACCACACTACTATGGGATCCAAACCAGAAAAAACCCAGGATCTGTTCAACAAGTATGTGAAAAACGCGAAAGTATGAGCATGATGAGAGCAAATCCCAGACCTATCCCAGACCTAACTTGCGTTGTCCTCTAAAATATTCATTGAAACCAGGTTTAATTGACTGTTTCAGTGTTGTACTTCATTACTACGTGATGCAATCCAGAAAAAGCCCAGGATCTAGCCATCAAGTATGAGAAATATGCGAAAGAATGAGCCTGATGAGAGCGAATCCCAGACCTATCCCAGACCTAACTTGCGTTGTCCTCTAAAATATTGATTGAAACCAGGTTTAATTGACTGTTTCAGTGTTGTACTTCATTACTACGTGAGCCAAACCAGAAAAAAACCCAGGATCTGATCAACGAGTATGTGAAGTGTGCGAAAGTATGAGTGTGATGAGGGCAAATCCCAGACCTATCCCAGACCTAACTTGCGATATCCTCTAAAATATTGATCGAAACCAGGTTTAATTGACAGTTTTAGTGTGGTACCACTTTACTACGTGATCCAAAGCAGAAAAAACCCACGATCAGGTCAGCATGCATGTTAAAACTGCGAAAGTATGAGCCTGATGAGGGCAAATCCCAGACCTATCCCAGACCTAACTTGCGTTATCCTCTAAAATATTTATCAAGACCAGGTTTAATTGACTGTTTCAGCGTGGTACCACATTACTACGTGATACAATGCAGAAACAGTCCAGGATCTAGCCATGAAGTATGAGAAATATGCGATAGTAAGAGCCTGATGAGGGCAAATCCTAGACCTATCCCAGACCTAACTTGCGTTATCCTCTAAAATATTGATCGCAACCAGGTTTAATGGACTGTTTCTGTGGGGTACCACACAACTACGTGATCCAAACCAGAAAAAACCCAGGATCTGTTCAACAAGTATGTGAAAAACGCGAAAGTATGAGTCTGATGAGTGAAAATCCCAGGCCTAACCTAGACCTAACATGCGTTATCCTCAAAAATATTGATCGAAACCTGGTTTAATCGACTGTTTCAGTGTGGTACCACATTACTATGTGATCCAAACCAGAAAAAACCCAGGATCCGTTCAACAAGTATGTGAAGAATGCGAAAGTATGAGTCTGATGAGTGAAAATCCCAGGCCTAACCTAGACCTAACATGCGTTATCCTCTAAAATATTTATCAAGACCAGGTTTAATTGACTGTTTCAGTGTGGAACCACATTACTACGTGATCCAAACCAGAAAAAACCCAGGATCAGTTCTACAAGTATGTGAAGAATGCGAAAGTATGAGTCTGATGAGTGAAAAAACCAGGCCTGACCTAGACCTAACATGCGTTATCCTCTAAAATATTGAGCGAAACCAGGTTTAATGGACTGTTACAGTGTGGTACCACACTACTACGGGATCCAAACGAGAAAAAACCCAGGATCTGTTCAACAAGTATGTGAAAAACGCGACAGTATGAGCCTGATGTGGGCAAATCCCAGACCTATCCCAGACCTAACTTGCGTTGTCCTCTAAAATATTGATGGAAACCAGGTTTAATTGACTGTTTCTGTGTTGTACTTCATTACTACGTGATGCAATCCAGAAAAAGCTCAGGATCTAGCCATCAAGTATGAGAAATATGCGAAAGAATGAGCCTGATGAGGGCAAATCCTAGACCTAACCCAGACCTAACATGCGTTATCCTCTAAAATGTTAATCAAGACCAGGTTTAACTGAATGTTTCAGTGTAGTATCACACTACTACGTGACCCAAACCACAAAAAACCCAGGATCTGTTCAACAAGTATGTGAAAAACGCGAAAGTATGAGCCTGATGAGGGCAAATCCCAGACCTATCCCAGACCTAACATGCGTTATCCTCTAAAATATTTATGAAGAGCAGGTTTAATTGATTGTTTCAGTGTGGAGCCACATTACTACGTGATCCAAACCAGAAAAAACCCAGGATCCGTTCAACAAGTATGTGAAGAATGCGAAAGTATGAGTCTGATGAGTGAAAATCCCAGGCCTGACCTAGACCTAACGTGCGTTATCCTCTAAAATATTGAGCGAAACCAGGTTTAATGGACTGTTTCAGTGTGGTACCACACTACTACGTGATTCAAACCAGAAAAAACCCAGGATCCGTTCAACAAGTATGTGAAGTGTGCGAAAGTATGAGCCTGATGAGAGCAAATCCCAGACCTAACCTAGACCTAACATGAATTATTCTCTAAAATATTGGTCGAAACCAGGTTTAATTGACTGTTTCAGTGTGGTCCCACATTACTACGTGACCCAAACCAGAAAAAACCCAGGATCCGTTCAACAAGTATGTGAAGAATGCGAAAGTATGAGTCTGATGAGTGAAAGAACCAGGCCTGACCTAGACCTAACATGCGTTATCCTGTAAAATATTGAGCGAAACCAGGTTTAATGGACTGTTTCAGTGTGGTACCACACTACTACGGGATCCAAACCAGAAAAAACCCAGGATCTGTTCAACAAGTATGTGAAAAACGCGAAAGTATGAGCCTGATGAGAGCAAATCCCAGACCTATCCCAGACCTAACTTGCGTTGTCCTCTAAAATATTGATGGAAACCAGGTTTAATTGACTGTTTCAGTGTTGTACTTCATTACTACGTGATGCAATCCAGAAAAAGCCCAGGATCTAGCCATGAAGTATGAGAAATATGCGAAAGAATGAGCCTGATGAGTGAAAATCCCAGGCCTAACCTAGACCTAACATGCGTTGTCCTCAAAAATATTGATCGAAACCTGGTTTAATCGACTGTTTCAGTGTGGTACCACATTACTATGTGATCCAAACCAGAAAATAACCCAGGATCTGTTCAACGAGTATGTGAAGTGTGCGAAAGTATGAGTCTGATGAGGGCAAATCCCAGACCTATCCCAGACCTAACATGCGTTATCCTCTAAAATATTTATCAAGACCAGGTTTAATTGATTGTTTCAGTGTGGACTCACATAACTACGTGATCCAAACCAGAAAAAACCCAGGATCCGTTCAACAAGTATGTGAAGAATGCGAAAGTATGAGTCTGATGAGTGAAAAAACCAGGCCTGACCTAGACCTAACGTGCGTTATCCTCTAAAATATTGAGCGAAACCAGGTTTAATTGATTGTTTCAGTGTGGACCCACATAACTACGTGATCCAAACCAGAAAAAACCCAGGATCCGTTCAAGAAGTATGTGAAGAATGCGAATGTATGAGTCTGATCAGTGAAAATCTCAGGCCTTACCTAGACCTAACTTGCGTTGTCCTCTAAAATATTGATGGAAACCAGGTTTCATTGACTGTTTCAGTGTGGTACTACGTTACTACGTGATGCAATCCAGAAAAAGCCCAGGATCTAGCCATCAAGTATGAGACATATGCGAAAGAATGAGCCTGATGAGAGCAAATCCCAGACCTAACCTAGACCTAACATGTGTTATCCTCTAAAATATTGAGCGAAACCAGGTGTAATCGACGGTTTCAGTGTGGTACCACACTACTTCGTGATCCAAACCAGAAAAAACCCAGGATCTGTTCAACAAGTATGTGAAAAACGCGAAACTGTGAGCCTGATGAGGGCAAATCTTAGACCTATCCCAGACCTAAGACGCGTTGTCCTCTAAAATATTTATCCAGACCAGGTTTCATTGAATGTTTCAGTGTGGTACCACTTTACTACGTGATCCAATCCAGAAATAGCCCAGGATCTAGCCATGAAGTATGAGAAATATGCGAAAGTATGAGCCTGATGAGGGCATATCCTAGTCCTAACCCAGACCTAACATGCGTTATCCTCTAAAATATTTATCAAGACCAGGTTTAATTGAATGTTTCAGTCTGGTACCACATTACTACGTGATCCAAACCAGAAAAAACCCAGGATCCGTTCAAGAAGTATGTGAAGAATGCGAATGTATGAGTCTGATCAGTGAAAATCTCAGGCCTTACCTAGACCTAACTTGCGTTGTCCTCTAAAATATTGATGGAAACCAGGTTTCATTGAATGTTTCAGTGTGGTACCACTTTACTACGTGATCCAATCCAGAAATAGCCCAGGATCTAGCCATGAAGTATGAGAAATATGCGAAAGTATGAGCCTGATGAGGGCATATCCTAGTCCTAACCCAGACCTAACATGCGTTATCCTCTAATATATTTATCAAGACCAGGTTTAATTGAATGTTTCAGTCTGGTACCACATTACTACGTGATCCAAACCAGAAAAAACCCAGGATCCGTTCAACAAGTATGTGAAAAACGCAAAAGTATGAGCCTGATGAGTGAAAATCCCAGACCTAACCTAGACCTAACATGAATTATTCTCTAAAATATTGGTCGAAACCAGGTTTAATTGACTGTTTCAGTGTGGTCCCACATTACTACGTGATCCAAACCAGAAAAAACGCAGGATCCGTTCAACAAGTATGTGAAGAATGCGAAAGTATGAGTCTGATGAGTGAAAATCCCAGGCCTAACCTAGATCTAACATGCGTTATCCTCTAAAATATTGATCGAAACCTGGTATAATCGACTGTTTCAGTTTGGTACCACATTACTATGTGATCCAAACCAGAAAATAACCCAGGATCTGTCCAACGAGTATGTGAAGTGTGCGTAAGTATGAGTCTGATGAGGGCAAATCCCAGACCTATCCCAGACCTAACTTGCGTTATCCTCTAAAATATTGATCGAAACCTGGTTTAATCGACTGTTTCAGTGTGGAACCACATTACTCCGTGATCCAAACCAGAAAAAACCCAGGATCAGTTCAACAAGTATGTGAAAAACGCGAAAGTATGAGCCTGATGAGGGCAAATCCCAGGGCTAACCTAGACCTAACATGCGTTATCCTCTAAAATATTGATCCAAACCAGGTTTAATCGACTGTTTCAGTGTGGAACCACATTACTCCGTGATCCACACCAGAAAAAACGCAGGATCAGTTCAACAAGTATGTGAAAAACGCGAGAGTATTAGCCTGATGAGGGCAAATCCTAAACGTAACCCAGACCTAACATACGTTATCCTCTAAATATTTATCAAGACCAGGTTTAATTGAATGTTTCAGCGTGGTACCACATTACTACGTGATACAATCCGAAAATAGCCCAGGATCTAGCCATGAAGTATGAGAAATATGCGAAAGTATGAGCCTGATGAGGGCAAATCCTAGACCTAACCCAGACCTAACATGCGTTATCCTCTAAAATATTTATCAAGACCAGGTTTAATTGAATGTTTCAGTGTGGTACCACATTACTATGTGATCCAAACCAGAAAATAACCCAGGATCTGTTCAACGAGTATGTGTAGTGTGCGAAAGTATGAGTCTCATGAGGGCAAATCCCAGACCTATCCCAGACCTAACATCCGTTATCATCTAATATATTTATCAAGACCAGGTTTAATTGACAGTTTTAGTGTGGTACCACATTACAACGTGAGCCAAACCAGAAAAAACCCAGGATCCGTTCATGAAGTATGTGAAGAATGCGAAAGTATGAGTGTGATGAGTGAAAATCCCAGGCCTGACCTAGACCTAACATGCGTTATCCTCTAAAATATTGAGCGAAACCAGGTTTAATGGACAGTTTCAGTGTGGTACAACACTACTACGGGATCCAAACCAGAAAAAACCCAGGATCTGTTCAACAAGTGTGTGAAAAACGCGAAAGTATGAGCCTGATGAGGGCAAATCCCAGGGCTAACCTAGACCTAACATGCGTTATCCTCTAAAATATTGATCCAAACCAGGTTTAATGGACTGTTTCAGTGTGGTACCACACTACTACGTGATACAAACCAGAAAAAACCCAGGATCTGTTCAACAAGTATGTGAAAAACGCGAAAGTATGAGCCTGATGAGGGCGAATCCCAGACCTATGCCAGACCTAACTTGCGTTGTCCTCTAAGATATTGATGGAAACCAGGTTTAATTGACTGTTTCAGTGTTGTACTTCATTACTACGTGATCCAAACCAGAAAAAAGCCAGGATCTAGCCATGAAGTATGAGAAATATGCGAAAGTATGAGCCTGATGAGGGCAAATCCTAGACCTAACCCAGACCTAACATGCGTTATCCTCTAAAATATTTATCAAGACCAGGTTTAATTGATTGTTTCAGTGTGGACCCACATTACTACCTGATCCAAACCAGAAAAAACCCAGGATCCGTTCAACAAGTATGTGAAGAATGCGAAAGTATGAGTCTGATGAGTGAAAATCCCAGGCCTGACGTAGACATAACATGCGTTATGCTCTAAAATATTGAGCGAAACCAGGTTTAATGGACTGATCAGTGTGGTACCACACTACTACGTGATCCAAACCAGAAAAAAGCCAGGATCCGTTCAACAAGTATGTGAAGTGTGCGAAAGTATGAGCCTGATGAGAGCAAATCCCAGACCTAACCTAGACCTAACATGAATTATTCTCTAAAATATTGGTCGAAACCAGGTTTAATTGACTGTTTCAGTGTGGTCCCACATTACTACGTGACCCAAACCAGAAAAAACCCAGGATCCGTTCAACAAGTATGTGAATAATGCGAAAGTATGAGTCTGATGAGTGAAAAAACCAGGCCTGACCTAGACCTAACATGCGTTATCCTCTAAAATATTGAGCGAAACCAGGTTTAATGGACTGTTTCAGTGTGGTACCACACTACTACGGGATCCAAACCAGAAAAAACCCAGCATCTGTTCAACTAGTATGTGAAAAACACGAAAGTATGAGCCTGATGAGGGCAAATCCCAGACCTATCCCAGACCTAACTTGCGTTATCCTCTAAAATATTTAGCGAAACCACGTTTAATGGACTGTTTCAGTGTGGTACCACACTACTTCGTGATCCAAACCAGAAAAAACCCAGGATCTGTTCAACAAGTATGTGAAAAAC